>NW_023270265.1:45902074-46101721 GCF_011800145.1 Mirounga leonina
ACGGGCGGGGGGCGGCGGCGGCGGCGGCGGGGGCGCCGTGGCGGCGCCGGGTGGCGGGCCCTGAGCGCCGCGGCGGGCGCGCACCATGAACTCGTGGGACGCGGGCCTGGCGGGGCTGCTGGTGGGCACGATGGGCGTCTCGCTGCTGTCCAACGCGCTGGTGCTGCTCTGCCTCCTGCACAGCGCCGACATCCGCCGCCAGGCGCCGGCGCTCTTCACCCTCAACCTCACGTGCGGCAACCTGCTGTGCACCGTGCTCAACATGCCGCTCACGCTGGCCGGCGTCGTGGCGCAGCGGCAGCCCGCCGGGGACCGCCTGTGCCGCCTGGCCGCCTTCCTCGACACCTTCCTGGCCACCAACTCCATGCTCAGCATGGCCGCGCTCAGCATCGACCGCTGGGTGGCCGTGGTCTTCCCGCTGAGCTACCGCGCCAAGATGCGCCTCCGCGACGCCGCGCTCATGGTGGCCTACACGTGGCTGCACGCGCTCGCCTTCCCCGCCGCCGCGCTCGCCCTGTCCTGGCTCGGCTTCCACCAGCTGTACGCGTCGTGCACGCTGTGCAGCCGGCGGCCGGACGAGCGCCTGCGCTTCGCCGTCTTCACGGGCGCCTTCCACGCGCTCAGCTTCCTGCTGTCCTTCGTCGTGCTCTGCTGCACGTACCTCAAGGTGCTCAAGGTGGCTCGCTTCCACTGCAAGCGCATCGACGTGATCACCATGCAGACGCTCGTGTTGCTCGTCGACATCCACCCCAGGTGAGCGGGGGGCGGGGGGCGGGGGCAGGGCCGTGGGAGGGGCTCAGTTTGGGGAGGGCTCTTGGTGGGAGGAAGGGGGTCCTTGTGTCCCCCCCACGCCCCAGCTTGTGGCCTCGAGCAGGCCCCTATGCCACCGAGCCTCCATTCTTTCTTCTGAAAACTCAGGCGGGGGGAGGGACCAGTCTGCCGGGGGTGCTTAGAGCATCCACAAAGCAAACCACCAAAAACGTGGGTGAACCATTATGTACGTTTTTTGAGGCCTCGGGGTAGAAAGCAGAGTCAGAACTTTGTTGGACTTCTGATACTTCTTTGATGTGTTTGTAGATTTCACTTTAAACAGCACACGAGAAGGCAGTGATCTCTGCTCACTGCTTGAGTCCTTTAAAGGGTTCTAATCAGGCCCTGAGAGTGTGGCTTAGATGCTTGGGGAGCCCCTCGAGAGCTCTTGTGGGAACGTGCTGCTTTTCTGGGTCTTTCCTTTCTCTGTGTCTGGCACTGCCTCTGTCTCCTGATCCTGTGTGTGTGAGAGAGTCCTTGGGCTGTACCTTCCTCTGTAGATCCTTAAAGGAGCATCTGAAGGGCTCTTGAGGGAACTGGGGGGGGGGCTTCTCCTGCTCTTCCAAACGGCACTGCCTTGCGTCTCCCAGACTTGGAGGCCGGAGGCACCCGCAGAGGGGGAGTGTCACCCACGAGGCTCCTGGGAAAAACCCACCCACACCACCTGCACCCTCACCGGGCCACTGTCTCAGAAAGGCAGGTCGGGGTGGGCATTTCAGGTGCAGCCACTCCCTAGGAACTCCTGCCATCCCCTGGAGCATCTCGGGGAAGGAAGGAGGAAACTCTTAGCTGAGGTGTTCTGAGCTCACCTTGGTTTTCCTTATGGGAATAGGAACCCAAGGAAGGAAACAGCTGGTGGTGTCTCTGAGGACTCTGCCGTTTTAGATCTCATCACCCCAGGGAAGGGCAGCCTTCCCCTCTGTCGCCCAGGATGGCGCAGAAAGTGAGCTAGACAGAGAACTCCTCAGGGGGGTGGCTGGGGGCAGTGAGGGAGCTGGGTCCTTATGGTGTGGATGCCCCTCTCCACCCAAGGAGAAGCAAGCTCGTGGCTGAGGCGGAAGACTGGACGTGTCAGTCTGAGCAAGGGTTCCTTCAGTGTGGGTTGTTTCTGCCCATGAGCAATAGAAAGAAGAGCCCTTAAACTTCACTGTGTCTGCACACGCAAAGGCATGCACGCGTGTGTCCACTGTTTCGTCCCAGAACGGCCCCTCCTCATTCCGTGCCGGGCCAAGGCTTCCAGCCACAGAGTCTTCCCCACGGAATCATGTACAGTGTTTACACGTGAATGCCCAATAGCACAAATACACCAGGGCCCATGAACCCACGTGTGCACACGTGTGAGCCGCACGCACACAATCGCACGTGTTCGTGTGTAGACTGCACGTCTAACAGACGGGTCTCCACATGTGCACATGTCACAGGGGACATGTATGCACACCGACTACAAAGACACGGCTGACTCACTGCCCGCATCTGTTGACGGTTCAGTGTCGCTTTCGGAAATACTCCGCAGCCGCAATTGCAGAACTGTTCCCCTTTGCCATCACCCGGGACGTGAGGACCTCACTTTAGAAGGTGCATCCCCAGGACTTGACTGGGGCTGTTTTAGAAGCTGAGGGAATGTTGTTGAACAACCAGGACTAGAACGATTCCTATCACGGGCCCTCCCACCATGAGTCTAAGCAGAGAAGGCGTTGAACCAGGAGAGGAATCCGTTCTTATTCAGACCAGTGCAAGTCCCATCCCTGCTGCCTTTCCACGTTCCAGAACAGGAGGGGCCGTGGCTCCTTTTTAGCCCGTTTGGGATATAAGGCCATCTCCACTCTTGCAAACCTGTCACTGACTCCAGGCCAGCATGCTCCCTCTGGTCCCCTCTGGGGGAACCTTGACCCCTTCGAAGCCCCGGGATGCTTTCAAGAGCCCCGACTCGCAGTGCCATGGGGCCGTGTGGGACCAAGGGATAGCGCTAGTCTGCACCGGGGTAGAGGAAGGGCTCCTGGGGCAGGGATGGCCCTCGGCCAGTTCAGACAGGCCCCCCTGGCCGAGGGCCAGCCTGAGGTACGGCGTAGCAAGCAGATGTGATGGCACTGTTCCTTCAGTGAACCCCACCCGCCTTCTGTGTGGAGTCAGGTCCCCAGAGCAAGAGGGTGGGTGATGGGCACACACAAGGGGCACCAGCTTCCTCGCAGCTGATCCACAGCCTTCTTTCCTGGCAGCTCTAAACTCTTCCTCTCTGTAAAGGAGAAACTGCAGAGCTAGCTCGGTCTGACGGAGAAAGCTGCCCCTCGAACCTCCAAGCCCTAGGCACGAAGGCTCCAGAAAGATCAGCCAAGCCTCCTGGGCTGGTGTGGTGTTGACAGCCAGGGGCACCTGGGCATCAGCAGAAGCCAGACTTCCTTATCTGGACAGCCAGGGCAGCAGGTGGAGTCATTGCTCGCTGGAAGTTTTCCATAACAGCCACCACACTAACGGCCTCCTGAGACTTAATTGGGAGGGACCCGTTTTTGAGTTCCCTGAGGCCCAGGGTGACGTTTGTCAGAAAGCTCCCTGCTGGGGCCTGCTCTTCCCACAGAGTGTTTAACCCCGTGAGTGGCAGTCTAGACTCCTTGGTTTCAACAATGCCAAAAGACCCTCTGGTTTAAATTAAATCTATCCTGAGAGACGTTCCCCACTCCTGTCTTCCTGTGGTGGTTTTTCAAGTTGCGACATTTATAAAGCAATTAAGCATTCCTAATATTTATTACCCACCTGGTCCTCCGATTGCTCCATTTGCTTGGTTCTGTTCTTCCAAACCACAGCTCCGGACGAGGGATGGTGGGTCCTCTCCCTGGTGCTGAGAGTTGTGGGCTTTCACCTGACATGGGACAAAGGTGGGGTGCCGGGGCACCGACGGTAACATCCCTGGTCCCCCAGTCCAGCTGAGGGCGCCACTCACCAGGATGGGTCGGGGACTTCTCCACGGGATGGTGAAGCACACTCATCCTTGTGATCAGGGTCTACAGAGGGTTGGCTAAAGGGTCCACCCTGGAGGGCGTCCGAGCTGTGGCATAGAAAATGGAAGGGCCCATGGAGATAACCTCACTGTGCCCTTGATTTTACAGGTGAGGAAACTGGGAGACCCAGGGAAGAAGGGCAAGTGCACTTGCCTAATTTAACAGGTCTAGGATGTTTCAAGCCAAAATTTGTGCCTGGTTCTGACCCTAAGATTTATAGATGGGACAAAAGTGCAAATAGAGGCTCATAAACCATCTATATAAATATTTAGAAGTTCTAAATTAAGCTTACAAACTGTTAAATGAAATATGTTCTATCCTCCTACCTTGACAAGTATACATTTATACCACTCTGCAAGGCTGGGTTCAAATTTAGAATGCTCGGGCTCCTTGAAGTTCAGCCTCGTCCATGGTGGGGAGAGCTGAGCTGGCTCCAGGCACACGGCCCCTGCCTCTCCTCCCCACCCCTGGCTCTACCCAGCACCACGAGGAGCCTCCATTACTCAGGCGCCAAGCGAGCACACCTGTGGCATTGTCCGCCCTCGGGAGGATGGGCCTGGGGAGGGTGCCTGCTCACGTTCTGGAAGTAGAATCGGGGCATCTGGGCAGGGAATTCTGGGTTCTGGGTCCTTGGAACTTGATCTAGAATGGATGATGTGGGCTCTGGGTGGGCACATGAAGTCTTCATTTCATGGGGAGGGGCGTAGTCCCCCTCACCGTCCAGGACCCAGGATAAGGTCCCCTCTTGTGAGATCTGAGGACATGACTTTTCACACTAGCATCCTGACCCCAAACTCAAGGTCTGCTCCACCATCGGTCAGCCTGTTCCCTTGCCTTTTGTTTTGTTCTCGTTAAAAGCCAGAAAACAAATCTGGATTGCCCTGGGAGTACTTGGAGCATGCGTTCAGGACCGATTGCGGTCACCTGGAGGCCAGTGAGGGCCCAGACCATTGTGTTGGGCATGGTGGTGTCAGGGACTGGAAGATTTTGGCTGTGATTGCCTCATTTATTCACTTCAGATATTCCTGGCCTTCTCTGTTCATTCTGCCATTTATTGACGCGTACTGGGGACCATCTCTTTGGCCCCACATGTCACGATGCCAGAAAGCCCATCTCTTTGTCACAAGAAAGCTGTGTCCTATGGCAGTTCTCGGGAAGCCCCACGCTGGTGCACTTGCTTGTACTTAGGGAGGATGTTGCTGGCCAGGGGAATTTGGGGCCCCTTACCCTCTGCACTGCAGAGTCAGCCTACAAGTCTGAGGACTCCAGCTGCTACCCCTGTGCCCAGAACTATCTGGAGAATGCATTCCTGTGGCTAGACGCAGCTTGCTTATTGCTCTGTGATCCTATGGAGGGCAGTGGGATCTGGGGAAACACCCCAGATCCCGGAGTCAGGAACACCAGTTCCCTGGTTCTGTCCTAAATTCATTGTGGGACCCTGGGCATGGCGTAAACCCGGCTGGCCCTCTGGGTCCTCATCTTCAAATAAATAAAATAACAGCTCACAGGGCTACAAGATGTCAAGGAGCTCAGTTTTGCAAAGCTGTTGTGGGGGAAAAAAATGAGAGCAAGTGCAGAGTGATTTTATTCTGTTGTTCTGGGCGCAGGCGAGCTGCTCTCATCCTGTGCTTCACAATAATGATAAGCAAGAGGGTTGCACAGCTGCCCTGTCCTCCTTCTCCTGCCATCCCCCTGGCCTTACCTGGAAATCGGGGAGGGGGGCCTCTGGGCAGGGAAGATGGATCCGTCCTCTTGCAGGAGTTCGGGGAAGCAGCCGTGTGGTTCCTGACCAGGAGCGCCAGACCGGGAGTCAGTACCTGGGTGCTAGCTCCGCCAGCATCTCACTCTCTGGGGGAGGGGGGCAAGTTCCTCTCTTCTCTGAGCCTCATTTTCTCCATCTGTGAGCTGGGTTAGGTGGATGAGGGGGTTTCCCATACTAGACATGACTGTGTGACTGTAGGGTCTAGCCAGTCCGTCTCAGAGCAGAGACATGCCTAGGCCCGTGTGGATGCTAACCCAGACATGCATCCACCTCGGACACATGCGGCATGCCGAGGGTCATTAAGACAGTATCCACTGGGTTCCGGGAGGCCAGAGAGGGTCACAGAGCCAGCACGAGAGTCAGGAGTCAGCTCAGACCTCCTTCCTCTGGCATGGCCCCTGGTTGCTGCTCCTTCTGTCTTTCTGTCTGTCTGTCTCTCATACATGCACAGGGCAGAAAGAAGACTTTTATAGTGGGAGGGAGCCCTGTGGTTTTGGAGCTCAAGATAGTGCTGGAACATGGTAATCGTTCAGTAAACATATTAAATAGATAATAATCATGGTTAGCGTTTATTGAGTGCTTACTGAGTCAGACACTGTCCTAGGTACTTTTTGGATGTTAATCTCAATAAGACCCTAGGAGATAGGTACTCTTAGAACTGTCGTTTTAGAGATGAGGAGGCTGATGAACAGAGAAGTTTGTAACTTGCCTAAAGCCACACAGCAATTAAGTGGCAAAGCCTGGATTTGAACCCAGACATCGGGGCTCTGGGGCCACATGTTTACTACCACACTATTAACGAGAAAGGACTCCAAGTTAGTGGAAGCTTTCATGGTCTTGCTTTGTCCAATCGGCTCAGGATGTTTAAGGCTCACTTAAAAAAAATCGGTTTCAGAACAGGATTCTACCATCATCTCTTTTGAGGAGGTCACTTAAAAAGATGATTGAGACTTAATTTTCTAAGAGATTTTTTAAGGGCTCATCCCTTCATACCACATAGACGGATTAGGTGTTTTCTGGATGTCAATGTTGAGCTTTGAACTGCGGGCACCCACAGAAGTAACTTGTCCATACAATGCTTCCTGCTATTCAAAGCTTTGCAGGAACAGAGAGAATTATTCCCCACAGATTTTGACCGTGTACAGTAGTGACGTTGATCATTCCAGTCTATACAGTGTCCATTTTATTCCTTTCAGGTCACTGAAATGTGTCTGGTTTTCTTCCCAAAGACCTCCGAAGCTTTTACTTGGAGGTAAAAGCTTATCTGCTTATCTGCTTTTAAGTATTCCTCATGTCTTTAAGGAAGGACTATCTGGCGCAGCCGGGAAAGGGGAGACAACTGGGTCCTCAGCCCCTCAGCAGGGAGTTCAGTCCCTCCTGGGGGTGCCGGAGGAAGCTCCTCATTCCTCAAGAGCTTGCTAGCTGCTGAGTCATTTCTGTGCCTGATAAATGGTAGCTCTAGTTATAGCTATTATGAAATTCCCCTTGGATAAATGAGGAACCAGATTCAGAGAGGTTTAGTGACTTCCCCAAGGCCACACAGCAATGAGGGCAGAGCTGGGACTAGGACATCTCACTCAGAGCTCCTTCATTCATTGGGGTTATTCTGAAGCATCTGAGAAATGGACAACATCGTCAGGGTCACAGATGGGAGGAGGGCCCAGCCCCAGTGCCTCCATCAGTTTCTTTGGGGTACCCTTGATGTGGTGCTCATTTTTTAGGAGATACCTAGAATGCCTTATGCTTCTCAGGGGCTGAGTGTACCATGATGGCTCAGGATACCCAGCTCATGTCCCAAATCTCCAGCAATTCTCAAGTCAATTACATGAACGTTTGGGGGGAAATATTTCAATATTAAAACAAACGGGCCTGTGTTATGGAGAATATACCAAACACACATGCCCTAGGGTGACCATTGTCCTGGTTTGCCGAGTACTGATGGGGCTCTCTGAGGATGCAGGACTTTGGGTTTTAAAACCAGGACAATCTTGGGTAGACCAAGATGAATCGGTTACCTCATGGCACCCAGACATCCTGGGTGGGAACCTGTGCCTTCTCTCCATGCCCACCCATATCGTGCACATGTTACAAGAGCCAGAGGATGTTGGTAGAAGACTCTGCAGAGACCCAAGTATAAATGGGGAGCCAGGAGATTAAGACTGACTCTTGCTGGGTGACCTCAGACAAAGTCCCCCAGTCCTCCTCCCCCACTGGCTGTATTCTTCAGATTTTCTGGATAAGATGATGCCCTGGTGCCTCCCAAGGGGTTGGTGAAGACCCTCTCACTCATTGGGAGATGACACTCAAGCCTCCGAAGTCAGATGGCCTGGGTTCAGATCCCATTACCACCTGGGGCAACAGACCATCCTGGATTGCTCTGGGTGGAGGCAGGTTTTCCATTTTAAAACTGGGCCAGTCCCATGCAAAGCATCCAGGATGCGTGACTTTCTGTGCTAAAACCAGGACAGTGCTGATTACCCAGGACAAGTTGGTCATCCTATCACCGCTACTCACCAGCTGTGTGATCTTGAGCAAGTTACTTAACCCCTCTGTGCCTCATCTGCTTATTTGAAAAAAAAAGATTATAGTTGTATCAGTCCTCAATGTATAGAGAGAGACATTGTGAGCATCAATAAACTAATGCACATGAATCTCCATCAAAGTGTCTAAAATGGGACGGGTTAAAGCCTCAAGAAATGTGGGTTTTTATTAATATTAGTTATTATAAATTAATTAGTAATGTGATTTAATAGTAATACTTTTTCAGCCAGTGTGAAACCTGTTTGTACAAAACCGAACTCCAGTTCCCAACTCTACCTTCCAAGGCAAGGGGAGAAAGTCCTGCAAGAATTTCAGGGGCCTGTTTTAATTCAGTGTTAAAACAGTAGTCCTTGTGGAAGGAAGGGGAGGTCGCCCTGCCATTCATGCTGCTTGTGAACCTGGCTCATGCACATTCCCTCTACCCCTTGCTTTCCTTGAACAGACTAGGCTAATTCTGGAGCCGGGACTCTATAGGAAGGGCCTATATTATCGGCCAGATCATCTCCACATCCTGCGCAACTCTGTCTGCAGTCTTCCTCCTTGTGCATTTTTGGAATAATGTGATTTATTTTAAAAATACACAGTAGATGGGGTGCCTGGGTGGCTCAGTCGGTTAAGTGCCTGCTTTCGGCTCAGGTCATGATCTCAGGGTCCTGGGGTTGAGCCCCGCATCGGGCTCCCTGCTCAGCGGGGAGTCTGCTTCTCCCTCTCCCTCTGACTGCCCCCCGGCCCGCTCATGCTCACTCTCTCTCTCTCAAATAGTTAAAATCTTAAAAAAAAATAAATAAATAGTAGAAACACCTGCCCACCCGGAATCCCATGGAATGGAGCATGTGAGACCTTACGGCTGGACTGGCCCTTCGGGCTCTCTGACAGTGGTAATGGACAGCTCGCTAGTGCTCATGAATTACCCTGTGCCTACAGGAAATGGGTTGCACGAACCACTTCTCTCAGTTGGCGTGAGATGTCAGTTCTCGAAAGTCCCTGGAGCTGGTGGAGTCAGGACCGGGCTGTGGTTAGAAGCATAGGCAGCAAGCTCCTGATTCCATCCTCTAAGCTGTGTCCCTGATTTCCCAGAGACTTAACATTCTCTTAGCTTCACTGAGCTTGGTCCCTGAAGGAACCAAGTGACTCCTCCCTGTGACCCCCTAAGGCAGTGTCTATAGCTGCAGGCAGGGCTGAGGCTTTGGGATGGAAGATCCAGGACTGAAGGCGTGGAGGAAAGGAAGAGTCCAGGTCAGCCCAGGTAGAAAGGACCAGCTTTGAGAAACAGACAAGGGTTCAAATCCTGTCTCCATTTACCAGCTGGGCAAACCATTTGGCTTCACTGAGCTCATACTCTTCACTGTAAAACAGGGCGGGTGAAACCCACGTGGCAGGTCGAGCACACCTGGCAGCATGAATATCAGTAAAGACAAGAATTAGAGATACTACTCAGAGAATGTAGACTCTGGTGCTGGCATGCAGTAGGTGATCAGTGAACTTCATGAGTAGTAATAATGAGAATTTATATTTACTTGCACTTGGGCCTTGTGTTAATTGCTTTATGTGCTTTACGCATTGAACGCATTCCGTGCATCTGTGTGCTTTTTGCATTTAATTTTCCAAAGAGCCCTTGGTGGCATTTTATTATATTACTATGCACATTTCACAGATGATGACCCTGAGGCTTAGCAATGTCACGCACGTGTCCTAGGTCATGCACGTGTCCAACGTCTCACACGCCTATGGCCGGGACTTGACCTCAGGTCTCTCTGGCCCCTCCCGGAGCCCCTGCACTCAAGGCCCTGCCTGTGTTCATTAATAGCAAGTCATCCTCCCCTCTCTCATGCGCAGTGTGCGGGAACGCTGCTTGGAGGAGCAGAGAAGGAGGCGGCAGCGTGCCACCAAGAAGATCAGCACCTTCATAGGGACCTTCCTCGTATGCTTCGCGCCCTACGTGATCACCAGGTGAGCCTCGCCGGCCGGACTGGGGCTTTGGAGGGCCAAGCAGGGCCCACGTGACCTGGAGCAGTCACCGGCCTCTCTCTTGAACACATGTTTCCAGAGGGGGTGTTGGGGCGACAGTTTACTTCACAGGTTTGGTGAGAAGGAGGGCGCATGCAGCCTTCAGAACCAGAAGGGATGGGAAAGACTCCCCTTGATTCCCAAATCACATCGTCTAACCCTGTAGCCCCAAGAGCCCCAAAAGGAAAGGAAAGGGGAGAATGGACAGAGGAAACACCTTGCCCTGGTTGGGTTCCTACTGCCCACTGGGCCCGGTGTGGCCCCGCTCCCCAGGCGTCCTCTGCCTGGACACCCTGGTCAACAGCAGGCGCCATGTGCCATCGGCCCAGGGGGCAGGGAGCTCACCCCATGCCCAGCGAGGTAGGCCTGCCTGTCCCGCCGCTCTGGCCATCTTCGCTCCCATCCGCCACCGCCTGTGCCCCGAGGTGCAGCTTGCTGGCCGCGGGGCCGTGCGTTCCAAAAGCCAACCTGCTCTAGCTGCAGGATTTTTCTCTTGTGCTTCAGCCAGGCAAAAAGCATCATCCCATCAGTTTTGCACACTGGAGGGGAAAAAGAAACCACAACTCTGTATCCAGAATGGCTTCACTGTTTAGGAAGTTGACGATAAAAAGGGACTTTGATGTTTGATTAGGAAGCGGATGTTGAGCCTGGGAAGTAGGATCTGTGCAGTGTGTGTGTGTGTGTGTGTGTGTGTGTGTGTCTGTGAGAGAGAGAGAGATTGAAAGAGGACACAGCCCAGCATCCCAGCATCCCGTGGTGTCCTCAGCTGGCAGGCAGAAGGGACCCCCTGCCTGGCTATCTCCTAGGGTGGGCTTGCATGCTCTGGGGAGGAGGAGTCCACCGCAAGGTCTCCCTGTTCCTCTCGTGCATCCTTATCCTGAGCTGACATCTGGTTCCCTGTAGTACCATCCGTTTTCTTTGGCCCAGGAGGACATCTGTCCCCTCCTCCTAGGGGCCCTACTCCCCCATGGCAGCCCCCATCTTTTCTTCTCTTGGAGTGTCTTCCCCTGTCTCTTCACAGCCGCCTTCTCTGGGGGAAATCTCGCTTTGCATGTAGGACCTGGGACGGTCTGCAGGTCTCTGGGTAGGTCTGACTTGGGCAGAGCAAGAGCCGTTAGTTCTTCCTTCTAGAACCGTCGACTAGACCTCCCCTCCCCACTACTGACATCTTGCGTGGGATCCCCTTTCGGGGGGGGCTGCTCTGTGCATTGCAGGCTGTTAGCAGCACTGTGTCTTCTACCCACGACTCGCCTCTACCCCGCTCCTGCTCCCCAGTGTTCACAACTAGAAATGTCATCAGACACCGCCCTGGGGATCAGCATCACCCCTGGGTGAGAACCCTTGGTCTAGATGCGCCACATCCAGCCAGGATCCCGGAGCTTGCATGGATCAGGTTTTCCAAGGGACACGAAACCCAGGCAGAGACAAGCGGGTTTCTGTTGCTCTCCACGGGCGGGGCGACAGGGCGGTGACCAGCATGGGCTCTGGAACGTGCCCACTTGGGTTCAAACCACAGCTGCACTTCTTCCTGCAGTGTGACCCTGGGCCAGTGATACCACCTCTCTGAGCCTCCGGCCTCCCATCGAAGTGAGCAGTGCCTGCTGCTTAGGGTTGTTTTGAGGATTGAAGCCTTTGAGCATGGGGGGCATGGACAGCACAGGCCTGGCATGGATGACATCTGTGGTTGGCACTCCCTCCCTTGTACTTGTGATGGGCTGGTGCGTGCAGTGAAGGGATTAATCCAATGAGGAAAGAGGCAATGGGAGGGGAGGGCAGGCAGACGGCTCTCCTCTTAGATCCCACTGGAGAGGGGACCTGTGGGCTAACGACGGGAACTTGAACCCTCAGAGGAGCCTAGGTAATGTGGCTCCAGCTTTAAACTATTGGATTTTTCTCTGGCTTAATCTCATTTCCCAACAAAATTTTCCTTTTTTTCTGATTATAGCCTGGTTCATCTAATGGTGCCCAGAAAATAACGTTTCGGTAAAATTGATAGTAGATTCACAATGCAATATGTTCCCTCCAAATGGATTTGATGCATTTGGGGTTTTTAAAAATATTCATAGAACTGTTCCTCTTTTATGGGGATGAATGGCAACTTACTAAGGAGAAAAAGCTATGCCCAGAAAACCTCATACATACAAAATACGGCTTCGGGGAAGCCACTGCCAGGCCCGCTGCCGCCACCGACCCAGCTCCTATCTTGACTCTTTCTTTTTTTGGGGGGAGTGGTAAATTTTAATTTTATTTTTTTATTGAAGTATAATTAACATACAGTGTGGTATTAGTTTCAGGTGTATAATATAGTGGTTCAACAATTCTGTGCATTACTCAGTGCTCATCTGACAAGTGTACTCTTGATGCCCTCTATTTCACCCAGCCCCTGCCCACCGCTCCCCTCTGGCAACCACCACTTTGTTCTCTGTATTTAAGAGTCTGTTTTTTTGTCTGTCTCTTTTTTTCTTTGTTTCTTTTTTGTTTCTTAAATTCCACATATGAGTGAAATCACATAGTATCTGTCTTTCTCTGACTTGTTTCACTTAGCGTTATACTCCCTAGCTCCATCCATGTTGTTGCAAATGGCAAGATTCCATTCTTTTTATGGCTGAGTAATATTCCATATATATATGGAATATTATATATTATATAATATTGGAATATATATATATAACATCTTCTTTATCCATTCATCATCAGTCAGTGGACAATTGGGTTCCTTCCATATCTTGGCTATTATAAATAATGCTGCTATAAACAGTTGTTCATATATCTTTCCAAATTAGTGTTTTCATTTTCTTTGGGATATATCTCCAGTAGTACAATTACTGGATCATATGGTAATTCTACTTTTAATCTTTTGAGGAACCTCCATACTGTTTTCCACAGTGGCTGTACCAATTCGCATCCCCACCAGCAGGGCACAAGGGCCCCCTTTTCTCCATATCCTCTCCAACACTTGTTATTTCCTGTGGTTTTGATTCTAGCCATTCTGACAGGTGTGAGGTGCTATCTCATTGTGGTTTTGATTTGCATTTCCCTGACGATGAGTGATGTTGAGCATCTTCTCATGTACCTGTTGCCCATCTGTCTGTCTTCTTTGGAAAAATACCTATTCAGGTCCTCTGCCCATCTTTTAATTGGATTATTTGTTCTTTTTGTGTTGAGTTGTGTAAGTTCTTTATACATTTTGAAGATGAACCCCTTTTCGGATATGTCATTTACAAATATCTTCTCCCATTCCGTAGGTTGCCTTGTCACTTTGTTGATGGTTTCCTTTGCTGTGCAGAAGTAGGTGTAGTTCCAATAGTTTAATTTTGCTTTTGTTTCCCTTGCCTGAGGAGACAGATCTAGAAAAGTGTTTTTACGGCTGATTTCAGAGAAATTACTGCTTGTGTTTCCTTTTAGAAGTTTTATGGCTTCAGGTCTGACATTTAAGTCTGTAATCCATTTTGAGTTTATTTTTGTGGGTGGTGTAAGAAAGTGGTCCAGTTTCATTCTTCTGCACGTGGCCATCCAGTTTCCCCAACGCCATTTATCGAAGAGACTCTCTTTCCCCCACCGCCACCAGTCCACTCGGCTCCTGTCTTGGCTTTCTTATGTGAACAAGGGAACCGTCCTAAGCAAACCTCATAAAATATGCAAACATTCCCTCATTTCATTCCAGCACACATTTCTCCAGCACCTTTTCTGTGCAGAGCATAAAAAAGACCCTGCAGAGGAGGCGTGGGTTGGTGAGGTCCTGCAGGAGACCCCCTCTGCAGAGACACTGACCCCGTAGATATGGCCCTCGCACCCGGATAGAACACTATGTGACGTCATCCGATAGGTAGAGGATCCAGTGTTTCTGAGACAGGAGCGAGCTCGCCTGGCTGGAGCTTCCTGGACCAGCCTTGTGAAGTAGGCTTGGCTATGCTGGAGAGATGATCCAAGCCGAAGGGACAGCATGAGCCAGATTTAGAGCCCTGCATGGGGTTCACCAGTCATGGTTTCCTTTAGAGCACTTGAACATGGCCTGTCTGAATTGAGATGCACTGTAGGTATAAAATGCACACTGGGTTTCCATGGCTTAGCATGACCAAATATATATATACTTTTTATATTGATTCCATAGGGAATGGTGATATCTTGGATTAAATAAACTATACGATTAAAATTAATTTCACCTGCATCTTTCCATACCTGTGGCTTGCCGTCTCTTCCTATTGGACAGCACTGGTCTTAGAGAGGTCTGGGGAATGAGGTGTGCTGAAGCCCTTCCTCCCGGCACCGTCTTTCCCTTGACTTCTAGCTGCTCATATCATGTGTCCTTCACTCCCCTGTGACCCCCGTTCCTGCTGCGCTCCAAGAGTGCTCAGGACTCTCTGCCTCCCTTCCTTCCGTGTCCAGTGTCCTGCCCAATATCAGAGTTTATCAAGAAGCATCCATTGAGCAACGAAGTCACTGCCTCCCTCCACCACATCAGGGGCAACAAGGCAGGGGCTCTTGGACAGCCTGAATGGGGGGACATCAGGCCCCAACTAGGGTAGCAGGGAGCAATGTTTGTGGCTGGCACGTAAACACAGAGTTAGTCCCCATGAAATTATACCCCTCTTGGAACCACCTGCTCCATCCACACCCCTCCTATGAGTGAGGGGAGAAGAGATTCTGATGAGGTGCGTCATGTTTATGGTCACGGGAGGCCCCAGGCACACCCCAGGGGGTTGGGCATGTGCCCGCATGCTCATTACATGTGGGGAGTTCTGTGGGCTCCAGGTATGTGCTGGGCGTGGCCCAGGTCACATCAGAACCACAGTTCCACGGCCAGGGTGTCCACACTGCCAAACAGGGTGGGGTGGGGCAGGGTTTGCTCTCATATTCACCCCCGGGGAACCTGCCCCAAAGTCTCCCTTCTTGCTGAGAGTCTGGGCCAGGAACCACACACTGAGTATAGGGAGTCCATCAGATCACCCTATTGTCACCAACACTGGAATGCAGGTCGCTTCAGGTGGTGATGGATTCTCCTGCTCTTTTCAACCTGGTTTCCAAGTGTACACTCGACCCCCCACCTCAGTAGAAGCTGAAGACAGACTCTGTTCCCAAAGCGTAGTTCAGGATTTAACTCCTTGCTGGAAGGGATTCCTGTGGAGAACCTAGAGCCATGGGTATTGGAAGCGAAAGGTCCCTTCCTGGGCATCTCATCCAGGGAGCGCAAGCTGGCTGTGCCTTGGGGGCCAGCAGGAACCCACAGCCTGTGCCCAGTTGAGCATGTGCTGAGAGGCATCGTGAAGCCAGGCCGGGAGGGAGTGGGTGAAAAGGGCAGTGAATGAGCGCCTCCCCTGCCTGAGGAGAGGGGCAGTGGCTGTGTGGTTTTCAGTTCCTAATCAGCTGCCATGGGTTGCCAACTTGGCTTCACATTAGCGTTACCTGGAGAGCTTGAACCCCCAGACCTTACCCGGACCTCACACTGGACCAGTTAAATTAGCATCCCCAGGTGTGGTGCCTGGCATTGGTGGTTTTATTTATTTTTTTTAAGGATTTTATTTATTTATTTGACAGAGAGAGACAAAGCGAGAGAAGGAACACAAGCAGGGGGAGTGGGAGAGGGAGAAGCAGGCTTCCCGCTGAGCAGGGCGCCCGATGCGGGGCTCGATCCCAGGATGCCGAGATCATGACCTGAGCTGAAGGCAGATGCTTAACAACTGAGCCACCCAGGTGCGCCTGGCATTGCTGGTTTTAAAACCTCCCAGGGGATTCTAATCCTGAGTGGTATTGAGAACCACAGCTCCAGTTCTCACACACATACACACACACACACTCACACACACTTCACTGATGAGGAAACAAGCCTGGGTTGTAGGGGGCCGTTGCATTGCCTAGAGTCTCGCACTGAGTCCGTGCTGCATCTGGGCCTCCAACCTTAGTGGGCTGTCTACCAGCTCTTCAAACTCTCAGAACACTCCAGTGGGTCTTCGCAGACCCCAGCCCTCTCCTGCTTTCTCACTCACGTCTGCGGCTGCGGCATGAAAGTATCTTGGCATGCAAAGATTGCTCCCTGACTCCCTTCCCCAGATCCCTCTTGCCCACGGGGGTAGGTCACCTTGTCAAATGACCATGTTGTATTGGGATTCTCCAGAGAAACAGACAAGTAGGACAGACACATAGGTCGATAGATTGACAGAGCGATAGATCGTAGAGAGAGTGTGAGAAGTCCCCCAATCTGCCCTGTGTAAGCTGGAAACTCTGGAAAGCTGGTGTGAGAGCTGATAGGAGAGCTGATGGTATGAGTCATGGCCAGAGAAGCTGAGATGAGATGTCCCAACTCAATCAGTGAGGCAAGAAAGAAAGGGGCAAATTCCTCTTTCCTCTGACTCCGGCTCTATTCAAGTCCTCAGTGGGTTGGCTGAGGCCCATCCAGTTGGGGAGGGCAATCTGCCTTATTGAGCCCACTGATTCAACTGCTAAGTACGTTTGGAAATGGAATGTTTAGTCTAGGCACCCGTGGCCAGTCAAACTGACATGTGACATTAACCATCACACAGGTCCTCTGGGACTCAGGCAGCCAGCTGCCCCTCAACAGGCCTTGTGGAGAGCCACCCTGCCCTGGGACAGGCAGAAGCCCTGGGAACAGGGCAGGGGTGGGCCCTGGAGAGTTCCAGAGCTCAGGATGAAGGAGGTCACCTCCTTGGTCACACAATACAGGCTCTCCTGGGGGCGGTAGGCATCTGTGTCTCTCCAACCTGCCAGGTGCTTGGTTGATGATGGTTCAAGTGAATTGAGCTCAGCGGCAGTCTGAGGCCTAAAGAAGCAACCAGAATATGAGGCGGGTGTGGACCGTGCCAGGAGTCAGGTCCCTGAGCTGTGTAGAGCTCCTGGCTTCACGAGGATTAACAAGCACCAGGAGGCAGCATGTTGGGCAGAGGTGGGCCCGTGGGAGCTAGGAGTTACGTTCTGGCACCAGGTTAGCTGGACCTGACATGCTGTGCCTTCCAGGCACTTTCATGTTATCTTCATGGACCCTACAGTGCTCCCGAGGGGTGGGCTGGGCAAGCCGTGGGAGCTGCACTCTGCAGACGGGGGAACTGAGGCACAGAGAGGGAAGGAACTGCAAAGGTCATTGGGCTCACAAGGCACAGGGAGCGGGGCGGCCTGAGGCCAGCCTTGGATAGCCACGGAGCAGCCCCCGGGACTCTCCGGATGCAGCACCGATTCATTGTTCTCTACCTCGCTCCCTGCCCGGAAATGACAGTCAAAACCACTGAGGCAGCAACTGCCAGACCCTGTGGAATTCAGAGAGGAAAAGTCAAGAACCAGAACCAGCTCTGGCTCCGAAACGAATCCTATTGAGTCCCACCTCTGTGCCTGGACCTGCGCCACCCTCCGTGCCTACGTCCCATCCTCATTTCGAGATGAGGATACTGAGGCTCAGGCAGGTTCTAGCCTCGCCCGATCCAGGCATTGACTCAGCCGGGGTCCCAGCTCGGGTCTGCCTGGAACCAAAGCCCGCGCCGGGTCCCTCGCGCTGCACTGCTCTGCTTCTCCTCTGGGAACACAAGAGCTCCCGCCTTCCTCCCAGAAGGAAGTAGGAAGGCACTCTGTGCCGTGACCCACTAAGAACCAGAAAGATGCTTTTTGGGGGATGACCGGGAGCCAGCTGTCCAGGTGTCACTTAAACCCGTCATTGAGCTGCCGGCTGGGAAGTTCATCTTTGCCCCCCCTCTCTGCAGTGACTGTCTATCCACGTGACCTGTTTTGCTGCTTGCACCCATTCCAGCCTTATAAATGGGGACGCGTGCAAGAGGGCAGGTCTGCATCGGGACCACCGTGGTGAATGCTGGGAGCTGGCAGAACTGGAACGCTGGAGAAGAGAAGGGGCTTCTGCTGTGAGCTCTGCCAATTTTTTGAGTTGATCAGGAAGATCTGGCTGGCTGGGAGGGGGTCCCCAACTATTCCCATCTGCTTGATAATTTTCTTAGGTGGGAAAGCATCATTCCTGGGTCAAGAACCATTCAGGTCTTCAGATAGGTTCTCAAGCTCCCCTTCTTGGAGAACACAAAGTCTTGATAACTGCACCTGTCCCCTCTCATTGGACACCTGTAATGCACCGAGGGGTTACCAGGACATACCTGATTGCACCTAGTACAGCTCTCCTGTAAGGTAAGTATTAGAATCCTCGTCCTACAGAGGTTCAGAGGTGAGATGAGTTACCTCAGGTCACAGGAGTAACAACCGGCAGAATTAAGGGTTAAAGGTCAGTGTCAAGCCTGTTGGCAATAATTTAGCCTTGCAGCCATGCTGCATCTCCAAAGCCTGGGGACCAGGCAACTGGAAATATAGAGATGCCCATCTACAAGGTGGATGCCCATCCAACTTCCTATGCCCGAGCATCTCAGTGTGAACCCCGACATAGCACCCAGACTCTTATGGGTAAAGGCAGGTAGAAGTGGTGGGTTTGCATGGGGTCACCTCTGACGACCTGGCTGAGAGCAGCTTGGGTAGACCTGGAGTAGGGCCCAGAGGCCATCAGCTCTGGCAGCTGGACCTATCAGTAGACTTGGTCGGCACAGTGCGGACCGTGCAGCAAATACCTTTCAGAAAGACAGTCCCACCAACTGTCCCAACCAAAGAGCCACTTATATGTGCACCTTGGGGCATGTCAGATGACCGTGGAGAACATTTGGAAATCTCCACCTTCACTCTTCCTGGGAGTCACTACCGTCTATTACACACTCATACTGGCTCCCATGTCCTTGAAGCCCTGATGGGTCACATTTGACTTTTTCCAAGTGTTGAGCAGGGTCTGAAGCTCTGCAACAGATTCTCATCCAAAAGCTCTAATTAATTTTTTCTGAATTAAAATTCACTTGTCTAGAAGCATTCCCAAGGCTATTATCTCTGCAGCGACATATGCTTCCAAATAATTACGGTTGTCCCAAATCACCGGAGTGCGGCTCTGAAGCATTTAGTGGATCTGACAGCACCATTGTTGTGGCTTTTCAAAGTCATGGAATTACGGAGATGGCAGAGCGGTTTAATATGCAGGTGGTTGTCCAGTGTTAGTATTCTTTTAATAAAATGCCTTCCATTCTAATGTCTCATGAAAATGTTAAGTGTCAGCTTATTACTTACAGGTCTTCAAACACGTAAGTTCTCCCGGAGTCTTGGGAAGACATCAGGCTGGCTTCCCAAAGAATGTTCTGTGGCCCACGTTGCCTTTGGTGCATAGCGTGTGTGTGTGTGTGTGCATGCGTGTGCACAGCATCGAGGGGAGGAGAGATGAAGGAGGTACTGAAGGTGCACAGAGAGGGTGCTAATTTACCGCTTTCCAAGCAAGAGTTGAAGGTAAAGGGCTTTGTACCCTGGAACCGGGTCGAGGAGCTGGGAGGGGCATCCTGGCGCCAGGCAGGCACGTGGTCGCTGGTGCCCACAGCCCAGCCTTCCAATCCTGGGTTTTCCAGGCCGCGCCGTGGTTCCTCCTCTGTACAGCAGGGGGGCCTCTATCAGGGGTTTGAGACAATGTTTGTGAAGCCTTGAGCCCCAGGGGACCCGGAAGGGGAGCTGAGTCTACAGCTGTTCATCTTACTGGTCTGTCCTCAGCCCAGAATTTAGTTTCCTTGGAGATTCTCATTGTTGAGCAGAATGGAGACACTGGTCTCTCTGGAGGTTCAGAAAATGTCTTGGAGTTCTGGCAAAGGTACCCCATCCTCCCTGCGGGGACCAGGACTGCCAGGCTGCCGGGTGGGGATGAGACATAGGGGTGAAGGGTGAGGGGGCAGGGGCTCCCCGGCCTCATCAGCCCTCTGTGGTGACAGCCAGCACAGGGACCAGCCAGTGACCTGGATCCGAGGGCTTCCTGCTGAGAGAGAGGAGCATGGCTCCCTGGAAGAATCCCCCTAACAAATACAGGGCAGAGGGGTGCAGAGGTGGGGCCAGGCACCTAGGACTGGTGGAGTGAGGCGCGGGGAGGGGACCTGCGGGGATCTGCTGTGCGTCACCCTGAGTCAGAAGAATATCCATCTCTGGGTTCTGCTTCCGACGTGTGAACAGGCCCCAATCCAGTGGCATCTCACACCTCCCCCCCATCCTGGCAGTGCTCAGACGCCCCCGGGTACTCGCGGCACACCCCTGAACCACGTGCAGCAGAAGCACCTGGAATGCTGGAAAAGCGGGCTCCTGGCCCTCTTCCCCTCTCCCCAGTCTGCCCTGCGGACCTGGAGTGTGGGCTCTCACCCCAGAGGGTTTGAGTGGGGAGCTGTGTCAGGGCATCAGGGGCAGGAAGCATAAACGTTTCCCCCTGAATGAAGCCTGCTGGCAGAGGTTTTCCTGGTTCATATCCCAGGCAGTAAATACATGGAGAGTCACTTTGGTGCTTGATGGAAGGTCAGGGACGGGGGCCAGCAAGCTCTGCTTCCTGGAGGTCGAAGAAGAGGCAGTGCCCAGTGCTTCTGCAAACGCTGGGCTCTACCTCGCTGCACACAGGGCTCTGGGAGCGGGGCAGGGACTCAGGGCCTTGTTGTGTTGTTACAACCGGCCCTGCCTGACCACCCCCTGCGTCCCCAGGGGCTTCCTCACTGGGTGTGTATTAGTTTCCCAGAGCTGTCAGAACAAGCTACCACTAACTGAGTGGCTTCAGCAATAGAAGCGTATTGTCTCAGTTCCAGAGGCTCGAAGTCCAAGATCAAGGTGATGGCAAGGTCGGCTCCTCCTGAGGCCAGGGACGAGGGAGAATTTGTTCCAGGGCCTTCCCCTGGCTTCTGGGATCTGCTGTCAGCTCCTTGGCTTGTAGGAGCATAGCCCAGTCTCTCTGCCTTACATCTCCGCATGGCCATCTCTCTGTGCCTCTGTGGCCAAATTACCCCTTTTATAGGGACACCGGTCATGTTGGATTAGGGGCCCACCCAACTCCGGGCTGACCCCATCCTTACTGATTACGTTTGCAACAGCCCCACTTCCAAATAAGGTCACATTCTGAGGTCCTGGGGGTTAGGACTTCAACATAGGAATTTCGGGGAGACAGTTCAACCCACGGCAGGTGATACAACAAAGTGTACCACATTATGTATACCTAAGCCCAATAATCCCTAAACTTGGGGCTCGTGGGTCAGAGCCATCCAGGGCAGGAGGAGGGAGTTCAGTCATCCACCAAGCGCTTTTCCGTTTCCCTAAAGAGAGACAAGGCCCAGAATGGCAGGAACGTGTAGCATGCAGAGACCTTGCCCACACGGAGAAGAAGACGTATCTGAACAATAATGCCCCTTTCCTGGAGGGGAGGGCGCTCGGAGGGGCTGAGCGGAGCTAGACCTGGCGTAAGATGGGCTGGAGGATTCCCTCTGCACTAGGTCATCTGGAGGGGGCCACATGGTATCCCTGCTCAGATCTAGAATGAGAAAGAAGCAGTGTGGCAATGTGGAAATCCCGGGCCCCTCGAACAAATGGGGACCTGGAACTGGGAGAGCTAGGTGGACGCAAAGCCAGTCACAGCAGGTGCACAGTGTGGGGCAGGGCTCCACGTGCTCAGAGGTGCAGGAAGTGGGTCTGCCCGCCACCACCTCCGAGCACAGAAGGGGGTGGCTCGGCGGCAGCCCGGCCCTGCCCCTCCACCAGAGCAGCATCCAGGCTGTGCAGATCCAGAGCATCTCTTTGCCTAGAGGCCCTGATGAAGGCCACACACTAGCTTTTCAGAGCAGGAGTCACTGTGTGGACCATGGCCAGGGGCAAGTGACAAAGTCCCGGGCAGCACGGAACCTGTGGAGAAGGGATTCTGGGTCTGGGGGAGATGTAGAACTCCTCTTGTTCCGTCTGCGGTGCAGGATCTGAGCCCCAGCACTTGGGCTGCTGTTGGTGGAACCAGGTTTCCGTGTAGGAGCCTCTGGCTCCCTGAGCCTGGGTTTCTTGGTCTGTGAAATGGGAATAATTCCCGCTCTACAGGATCATTGTAAGAGGAGAGACTGTGCACATCAAGTACTTTGCCCAAAGGAGACACGCAACTAACTGGGAATTATTATTACTGAACCTGGCAGAGAATTGAGACTTTACATAAAATCTCTGAGAAGCAAACAAAATAAGTTTTCTCTTAATTATCTAGCAGTGAAATTTTACATCGTCTCAAATCATTTTATTCTGTGAAATCTACAGAACCTGCAAATAATCATGTTGATCTTGCCAGATGGCTTAATGATTTTTGGCTCTTTTAATAAGTCCTCTCGGGAGAGCCAAGAACACTAAGACTGAATTTAGCGACATACAGGAGAGCAGACATTTTGGAAAAGCCATTTGCCATCACATAGCAGCAATGTGTTGGCATTCAGCTATTTCATTGTTATTATTAGGTGTGAATTCTAAATTCAGGGTTTTTGTCCCCTTAAAGTCATCACTTCCCAAAATAGGTTTCTTAAAAGTGCAGCTTTCCCAAATGCTAACAGCTCCATTTCCCCATTCAGGCTAACGAGGCCATGAGCAGAAACGAGGCCACGTTCTCCCACGAGGTCAGAGAGCAAGGGTAGCCAGTGGTTCTGGAAACAGAAAGCCACACAGGGGGGCTTCAGAATGGGTTCATTAAGGGTCTGTTCCAAAAAGGGGTATTGCGGGACCTCTGGGTGGCTCAGTCGGTTAAGTGTCTGCCTTTGGCTCAGGTCATGATCCCGGGGTCCTGGGATCGAGCCCCGCTCAGCGGAGAGCCTGCTTCTCCCTCTGCCTGCCGCTCCCCCTGCTTGTGCTCTCTCTCTCTCTCTGTCTGTCTGGCAAATAAGTAAAATCTTTTTTAAAAGGGGAGGGCATGGCAATGGAGGCTTGAACCCTACCAGCTTTCTCTTCCTTCCCTGCATGAGCTTGTCCTCACAGCCTCAGCCCAAAGAAAGCCAAGGAAAGCCCTCCGGTTGGCGGCACAGAGTGACGGCCCGAGCTCAGTCTGTTTTGCGGCCTCCCCTGGGCGGCCCAGCGCACTGAGAACCGCCGCTGCCTGCCATCATGCAGAGAGCACGGGCCCCGGGGGAAGACAGGTGCCGGACCCCAGTTAGAGCACAGGAGGCGGGCCTTCCTCTCTCACTCCCTGCTGTGTGACGCTGGGTGACCCCTTCTCCTCTCTGGGCCTCAGTTTCCTCATCTGGCAGTGGGCAGGGAGAGGGTAACTTGGGACTTCCAAGCTGTGGCCTTTTTGACCTTACATCCACGCTGGATAAGGTCCAAATATGGCCACCGGAGCTGGACACACTTGAGAAAGAGTAAGTGGCTTGATTTGGGGGGAATTCCATTTACACCGAGGAAGGCTTTCACTTCCTCACAGCCTGGCGTTACCACCACTGAGTGGAGTTTTTCAGTGGACATGGGGGGACTTTCAGAAAAATGCCCCTTTGAGACATGGGCTGTATCTCCCACGTATCATGAGGTCACTTGAGGGTCCCCTGACTGCTGCCGTGGCCAAGGGCCACCAGAATCGGAATCCCGGGAAGAGGCCTTTGTCACCTACGGATTCTTCCTGATGCAGGATATACTTTGAGCTTTGCAGAATGGTTGCAAAATTATTCTCAGCCCTCCCTCCCAGGCAACCTTCTTAAGAGGGTGGAGCTGGATTTGAAGCAAAAGAATCAGTCTCTTCTAGTTGTAGAGATAATCTTATTCAACCGCCTCCTTTTTCATATAAAACCAACAGGCCCAAGGAAGGGAAATGACTTGCCCAGGGTCACATAGCAGGACGGGAGCAGAGTTGGAGCCAGCGGCCAGGACACAATTAGCCACTAGCCTGTTTCTTAGGTAAGCCTGGGTTCCAGAGTCAGACAGACCTGGGTTCAAATCCTGCCTTTGTAGTTTGCTGACCATGTGACCTTAGGCGAATTACTCAACCTCCTTGGACATCTATGGCCTCACACACAAAATGGAGGCAGTCCCATCTCCTGGGGTTCCCCGAGGTCACACGTGGAAAGTGCATGGTTACTGCAGGAGCTGAAATGAACTAAGGGCCTGGTGGATGTCCACCGTCCATCCCTGTTACTGCTGTAAGTTGTAGTCCAGGAGGCAGTCCCAGAGAAGCTGAGGCTTGGCCAGGAGGCTGTGCTCTCAGTAACGGGCTCCCCGTGTCTCCGCAGGCTGGTGGAGCTGTCCTCCTCGGTGCCCATTGGCTCCCACTGGGGGGTGCTGTCCAAGTGCTTGGCCTACAGCAAGGCCGCGTCTGACCCCTTCGTGTACTCCCTACTGCGATATCAGTACCGCAAAAGCTGCAAAGAGATTCTGAACAGGCTCCTCCACAGGCGCTCCCTGCACTCCTCGGGCCTCGTGGGCGACTCCCACAGCCAGAACATCCTGCCGGTCTCTGAGTGAAGGACGCCGCTCTTGCTGGAGACTGAGGAATGAGACAGTTGGTGAGAAGCGGGGAGGGAGGGCTTGGGCTCCTGGGTGGACACCCCCAGCTGCCACCCACCTGTGCGGCCAGCGATTCCGGTTCCCTGGCTCGCAGGGGCCCTGAAGCCCGCTTCCTGGTTCCTCAAGGGCAGAGGCTGGACTGTCCCTATTTTGCACCAAAGGATGACCATGGTTGCTCACTCTGGGTTTTTCTTTCGGAGAAGCTCCTTTGGGCTCCTGGACTCACCAGAGACTCCCCAGGAGTGACGCTGAGTCTGGTCTTGATCAAGGACACGCGGTGCTGGTGGCAGGTGGGGAAGCATGGCATCCACCTGCTTCCTAACCACTAGGTGTTGGGCTCCATGCTGAAGAATAGTGGTGGTCTCCACGGGACATCAGTCATGCTGAAAGTGCGGTTGGCAGTGGCCATTCGGCCTTACGTCCAGGATGGCTGCTCTTCTCCACGTGGAAGTGGCGGCTGCTTTAACCCAAATATTATCCAGCTGGGACTCACTAAATTGTGCTCAGCTGGGACTCTTGGGACCCTGAGCCCAAGGGGAAAATGTTTAACAACTAGCGGCTGCCCATTTGTTGCCGAGCAGTGGTCTTAGAGATGGTTACGTTGGATTAAACTCTGGTCCCCCACATCCCCGCAAAAGCTAACGTCTGTGTGTGTAGACAATCTTAGCATGAAAATGGTTCAAATAGGCAGGTAATACATGTGATAATGTTCTTGGAGGTCTGACCTTGAACTCGCCTTCTTCTGATTCACACGTCATAACTATTGGAGCCAAGGAGAGGCAGGAGGAAGGTGGCTGCCTGGTGCCCCCACCCCTGGGTGTGACCTGATTTTGCAGGAGGCTTTTCACCTTGTCTCACACATCTCGTCCGGCACATTCTGTGAGAGCCACCCACAAGAACTGACCTGAGCAGGGTTTTAGCGTTTGTTCTAAGGCACTGGGTTCCAGGATCCCCCAGTGGCTCCACGTCTAGTCTCCGTGAGTCTATCAACAAGAAGTCGAGGCTGTCCCAGGTGATCAAGAAAGTGCCCTGTGCTAGTGAAGGGAGAGTGACATTTTTATTGACAATGATAACTTCAATACCTATGCCAACCCACTGGCAGCCCCATCTTGATTTATGGAAAACCAAGGTGAGTGGGCTGAGATTTCTGCCCATCCGTCTTTGTTTATTATTTTGGAAGACGTGTGAATGCCAAGAGCAGTTATTTCTTGGTCCTCTGTTCTGATGCCTCTAGGTAGAAAGGGTGGGGAGCCACAGACTCCGAGGGCTCATTCTCTCTTTCCAGCTCTGTATGTCCTAACTTTGGAAGTGCAGGGGGGAGGACACGGTCCAGCAGGGACCAACTGGGAAGAGCCTGACACTTTTTACTGCCAGGGGTCCCCAGTATGGAAAGACAGATAAGTTTCATGCACATCTCCTTGAAAAGATGTTGTCTGATTTACCTTAGCTTCCCATTTAGAAAACAGAGAGCTGAGCCTGGCCTAGTCTTGCCTACTTTCAAGGTTTTCATGGAGACTAGAACAGGGACAGATGTAGCTTCCCAGGCCTTGGCACCTGTCAGTTATAGTTGGAGGTGTGCTCACACCTGCCTCGAGGAGCCCGTGGGGCACGTTCTCCCCCCAGTTCCATGTTCAGGGACATCACGTTGGTAGCTTGAAATCAGCCGTGATGGGAATATTTAGGCCAAGAAAATCAGCAAAGTCTAAAACCAGGACTTTTGCTTCACCGAGAGCTGGTTGTTCAGCACCTAGCCGCACACCACTGCCAAGACATGACGTTGTGTGTTCCTGAAAACTTGCTCCGATTCAGAGCACATTCGTTTGAATTGAGTTTGAATCACAGTAGACATTCATTTTTGTGAACTTTCCTAGTGACAAGCAGCTGTTCACTCCCACCCCGCTTGTCCCAACACCAAAGGTACCGATGAGGTTGAAAACAAGTATGGAGTCAAGAAGATAGCCACAATTGAATCTGACAATCTCCCTTTTCACGCAAATCTTCTCAAAATTGGGCAAAAGAGTAGTGACCTAGTAGATAGGCCACTAGACAGTCAAGTTCAAGCAGCAAAATGTGTTTTCTTCAATGTCGGGGAATGACTCTGTCAAGTCCTCTTTCTGCTTGTTCTATGTCGGCAACCTATTATACTCCCAGATGCAACTAGATCTCTTTTACCTCCTCTTGAGCTAAAAAACAAAGCAAAACAAAACAAAAGATCTGTCACCCACAACACCACGCATTTTAAAAAGATACATGTCATAATTTTTGCCACGCCCATAGACTGCTAAAACAAAACCCACAATAAAACCGGTTGTATTGGCATCATGTAGACAAAAGCCCAGATAAGTCAGCCAAGGGGGTGTTTTCACTATTGTTCAGACAGGCATTAAAAGCCAAGGAGAAGCAGGGAGAAAAACATGACATTAGGGGTCAGCACCAACCAACTCTGCTGTAATTACCCTTAGATGAATGTTGGTATTCATCTATACCCAGTCTATAAAATTGTCCCCTGGCTTCCTTATTCCCAGGTGAATTATCTACCTCATTTGGTAATTTAATTTATCAAACGTAACATGGGTTTCTCAGGTAAAACACTCAGAAACAGCAAGATCAGCGGGCCTGGGAATACTTACTTGACTTCAGTCTTGCCTGAGGCTCGATGTGTAAGGGCCAGACTCCGGTGGACAGCTGGATCAGCTGGGAAAGCGTTTCAGGAAGCTTGGAACTGATGCCTGGCCTGGGGGGTTGGGGGGCGTCCGATTCCTGGCCCCCCACACAGGGCTCTGTTTCTAGCCCTACATGATCAGAAATGTAGATTTAATTTGTTTAATTTAAAATGTAGATTTAAACTGACCCCGGGTGGCTCTTTCAGTCACTTTGCAACTACTCCATCTTTTTCTTGCACTTCTTCTAGAAGGAGAGGACGTCAGAGCCCTAGGACCCCCCTAAGGGACTGCCAGCTCAGGTGAGGGTCATGGCATCTGGGGTTTGTGTGTCTCATGGTCAGCTGACCTCCCAAAGCTGTGCCACTAAAAGCCAGCCTGTTTTTACTTAGAAGGCAGCTGGGTCCTGAGGGAAGTTGACTTGAGCCACCGGATACCAATGGTCCATGCCTTCTGGGATTCAGCTCAGTCTCCTGTCACCCTGAGCAATAAACCTCTCTCCTCGTGTTTCTGAAATTAGTTTTCTTTTCATGGTGCCTTTCTCTCTGAGAGAAGACAGACAGGACAGGCCAAGCCTACGTGGGGGCAGGTAGAGAATGCCTAGGGTGTGGCCTGTGGCCATGCATTTCTAGAATTTAACCCAAATGCAGCATAACCCAGATGGCTTATTGTTTTAATGAGGATATTTTATTAGGTGCCAGAAATTCCTTGCATCGGCTCCTTTCCTTTGGACCGTGAGCACCACAGGGAAGAGCGAAGTCCCGGATATATTTGCGGCTCCCACCGCCTTCCTGGAAGGTCTAAAGCATCTGGAACAGCCTTTGGCTCTTGAACTTCATTATCCACAAGAATCACCAAGGGAGCTTGTTTAAAAATGCAGATTCCTGTACCCCCTCCCTGGAGATTGGTCCAAGGAGGGTTGGGCAGGACCTGGGATTCTGCATTTTCAGACATCCGTGCCCAGGTGACTGCGGCAGGGGACTTCCCAACTCTTCCCCGAGAATGGGGATCTTGGACACCTGGATAAACTCCATGGAAAGCTGGACCTTTCTAAATATATCTGTTTCGTCCTGTATCTTTCCCCAGATCTCCAGATAGTTCAATCTCCAGCCTCATTTAGGGGCTGAGTCATTTTGCTCTCAGAGCGACATAGCGCTCACTCCGTGAAATTCTAAAAACCCATCTTCAGAGACTCAGGTGGAAGAGCTGCCCCCCCTCCCCTCCAAAGGTATTTGCAAAGCAGCCTCATTCCATCCCGTGGGGCTCCCGGGTAGTAAGCGCGGGCGTCCGTGGGGTGTCGGCAGAGGATGGGCCGGGACACTTTGTTAGAGAGCAGGAAGCTGGCGCTCAGAGGGTCCCATGGGGACACTTGCTTGGGTCTCGACTGCACCTGCAGCCTGGCTGTGGGAGCCGACGGCATCTGGCCCCCCTGCCGCTGACCACAGCTAGGCCAGCGCTCTTCCCACCCAGCCTCCCTCCCCCGCAGCGGAGCCAGGCCAGGGAGGCCGGGCCAGAAGGAGACAGTGCCGGAGGCCGGCCCCTGGGTGCGGGTCTGTGTTCGGTTCCCCACTTCATCCAGCAAGGCTGGCCTGGCCACGTCCCCCCGGGAGCAGCTCCTTGTCATGACCATGGTCCATAGTCCTAACAGCTCGTGTGCACTGAGTGAAGCCTACAAGCCAGCGCCGGGCTGAGGGTTTTCGGGTCCTGTTTCCAGGATGTAGGTACTATCATCTCCTTTTCAGACCTCTGAGAAGATCTGTAAATCCTGGGGCGGCAGTTAGAGACACGTGAGGGGCAACGCAAAACAGGGCCACAGTCTCCAGAAGGGTAGGCTAGTGCCAGTGGGGAGTCCCCTGCGGCACCCAGCTCGAGGCAGCTGGAGGCACAGCGGGCGTCTTTCCATCAGCAGCAGAGAACACCTGGCTCCCACTTCTGTGCTCACACCCCCACCCACCAGCCAGGCCCCGGGGCCCCTGCCTCGCTCGGCCGCCGCTTGCTTGGAAAGGACTTCTCCGGACTTCTCTTCCTCTAGGGGAGTTCGGGGGGAGAGGGGGAGGCTGAGCAGCCACCTCTGTACCCGGGATTATGGTCCCCAGGCCCTTTTCACCCCCAGGAAATCTATCGGACCAGATGTCTTTGGTGTCTAAGGGCTCGCTGTCAACCTGAATTCTCCTGAAACTCTGGGCCAACAGCCCTCACGACGTCAGAACAACAAGCAGCGTCCTGGCACCAAAGTCAACCTCCTCATGTCCTGAAGCCGGAAGGGTTTCCGTGGAAGACCCTGGTGTTGGCTTAGGACCCCGGGCTGAGCTGGCCAGGAGGAGAGGTTGGGTGGAGGTGGCCTCCCTGGTTTGCTTTTAAGGGTTCAGAGGGGAAACTTGGCTGGGAGCCATGTGGCTTGTAAGCCTCTCCACGTCCCCAGCGAGCTCCCACTTTCTCTCAAGACCGACTGGCCTTTTAGCCCCAGAAGAGCTAGGCCATCCCTTGGCCAGCTGCCTTTACTCTGGTGCCGGCCGAAGCCGTGGCCCCAGGGGAAGGAAGAGAAGCAGGAAGCTCAGGCTTGCCGTTGCCTCTCCAGTTCAGATGGAGCCATGACGTCAAAGGCCTCCTCGTGCCTCCTTCCACAAATACAGGGCACGAAATTGCTCATCTTCCCGGGGAATCTGTATCGGGACAGGGAAGTGGCTGGGACACGTGGTTTCGGGCAGCCTGACCTAGACATCACGGCAGACGCGGCGGTCTGCGGGGGGCGCGGGGGGTGGGGGGGCCCAGGAAAGCAGAGTCCTGGAGCCGTTCAGGGAGTGCCATGTGGCAGCTGCAGGCTCCAGCCCAGAACTGCAGAAATACGTGCCTGTCACTCCTCAGATGTTTCCTGAGCACCTCTGTGTGCCCGGCCCTGCACTGTGCCAGCCTCTGGGGGAGACAGGAAATGACAGCGTAAGCGGGGCTGCCCTGGGAGGGGTGAGCACACCGCTGGGGGGTGCAGAGGGAGGGCTGAAGCACTTGGCCAGTGGGGAAGGAGGGTTCTGGAAGGCTTTTAGAGGCAATGACATTGGCCCAGAACACATAGTAGGGAAGAACATAGGACAAGACACAGAGGAGAGGTGAAGGTGCCCGGTAAGGAGTCTTATGGGCTCAGGGCTTAGTGTGTGTTCAGGATTGGTGTCAAGTGAGCCCAGAGGAGAGAAAGCGCCTCCTGAGGGAGTGAACGTGATCTGTGGTCCGTGGAAGATGATCCAAGTCTTGAAGTTAGGAGTACCGAAATGAGATCTCTTAGAGAAAAAGTGGGCGCGGGGTGGGGGGGCGGGGGGAGTCTACATGCATTTAGCTATCAAAAAAGAAAAGGAAGAGAAGAACGAAGGAAGGAAGGCAAGAGGGAGGGAAGGAAGGAAGGAAGGGAGGAAGGAAGGGAGGGAGGAAGGAAGGACAAAAATGCATTGCATTTGTTTTGAGGAGCATCTACATTTAACTGTGAGCAGGAGGAGGGCATAATTCATTCTTCAGAAACCAAGCACACTTGGCCAGGGCATGTCCCTGACAATATACACGAGTGGACACAAAGGTGTATCTTCAGGAGTGAGCGTACATATGCAGAATCACTACAGGGTCCTAATGGGGACTACCATGTACCCCCGGGGCCACCAGAACAACCATATTTGCGAAAGTTGTCCTGTGCCGTGTGGCACTTCAGCTCCACCCCCTTCACACCCACACTGTCATCAGGCTTTGTACAATCAGCTCACGCGGAGCGTCATGTAAAGATGTCTCTAGCATTTCAAGGTCAAACATTATGAATCTACTCAATCTTAGCAGTGCTGTAGTTTATCACGTATACCCATCTTTAAGGATTTTTAAAAATAATTTGGATTTTCAACTCAAATGACTGTGCGCACCTTTGGGAATGCTTGTGCTCTTAGGAAGACTGAGTTGTGACATTTCCTGCGTCCTTTGTCCCTCGGGCCCGTGACTCTATAGTCAGGATCTTATTTCTCCCCTGGTACAGAAGAGCTGTTGCATGTATTCAAGAGAACCTCAAGTCCATGTTTCTGATAGTTTCAAAGAACCCAGAATCTGTATTTGGACGTGGAAGCTCACTCTGATCATCACCATCAAGGCCCTGGCCTCAGTCTCACCCCATCCTGTCCAGAGGGATTGTGCCTGGGAGAGCATCAGATGCCATCATGATGGCACGCCATTGATTCCTTCATCTAAGCCGGTCCATTTCCTGATGACCAGAGCAAAGCGATGGATGGGTCATGCCTGGCTAAAATACCAAACACCCAGTCCCTAAAGGCTCAGCCTGCCATTGCCTTGCCTTCAGGTCATTTAATACCAAATCCCTGCTTTAATTACTTGTAACCAAACCCCATGCTCTAAAAACCTTTAAATGCCAAGTTCCCCTGAAAACTGAAATCATTCCAAACCTCAACAATCCTGTTTTACAACAAGCATGTAAATATAACCTCTTCTGGAACATTTGAGGGACATTTAATGAGGATGGTGTCTCACCAAGCCCCTCAGGGTTTCCCCAGGGGAAACCCGGTTAATTGCAGGTCACAAACAGCGTTGGCAGTCCAGTGACACATCATACAGGTGCCTTGCCTTCCCCTCATTACCCCACGGAGCATTCTTCTAAATATTGGAATAGGCCCATCTTTACATTTGTAGGATCATTTGGGAGAAGAGATTGAAACCCTTGCCATTTGGACGTGCATCACCCATTTTGGTGAGACAGCTCCCAGGAGGACATAAATCTATCCCTCTGTTGTGTCCTGTGGAGGTCAACCTCCCTGTTCATCCTCCTGAATGGAGCATGCCCATCTCCCACACAGAGGTTTACCCTGCTCAGTGCCCAGTGGGAGAACCATCACTTCTCTTAAGTGAGAGGAGACTAGTTAGATTTTACCCTTGGAACTCTTAGAAGCTCCACATAATGAGAGCACCAAAGTCAAATTCTCGGCTTACCTTGAGTTTTCATAGATTTCATTATTTTTTGGTGTCTGTGCCAAGTGGGGTGGGGGACTTACACTGTCCATAGCTTGGGGCATCCAGAGAACAGGCCAGTAGATGACAAAAGGGAGCCCACATTAAAGAAACCTAAGGTATGTGCCACCTCATTTAGGATTCCACGTGGAAATGTAGTTTATATTTGGATACTTGAAAAATACTTTCGGAAACCAGGATTTAGAAAAATAAAAGAGATTTCATTCCTGGAGACAAAGTGATCTGGCTTCTGTACAATGTTCTATCCCTAACGTCAGACCCATAGGAAAATGGGTATGTTTATATTGGAGCAAATGTGCCCATGAACACGTGCGTCATGATTCTGTGTACCCATGAGTATATGCGTATGGGTCAATGTTCACAAACTCAAACAACTGCATACTGAGTATAAAAAAAAAAAAATGAAGCAAAATTTTAGCAGTCTCTAATATTTGTTAACATTGTAGCTTTAACTTTATTTTCTCCTAATTTATTAAACAGAAATATAGCTCCATTAAACACACACACACACGTATTATTAGAAGTCCTCCCAATGTGACAATATTACCTTTCATGTAATGCACTTGCCAACACTGTTTTTCTGTTGCAACGGGACTCAAGATTTTTGAATCCAAGGCCAATGTTGCCTGCTCTGTTTACAATGGCTTGTGTTTTGTGAAAACATATCAAATGTTGTAATATATTTTTATGATAGAATCGATAGTTAATATGGGGGGGGAGTATATATTGTGATTCTGTCCAATAAAGCCTCCTGTTATAAAATCTTGTCCATACTTTGATGACCTGGTGTGAACACATTTTTATCATGTACAGGTTAATTGTCAGAAATGCTGGCTTTACATAACTTCACGGTGGAACATAAGTGTATACTTCTTTTATCTCTTATCTTCCTGTATCGGATTCTATTTTCTCTCCCATCTCCACTCCGCAGATGCCCCGGCCCTCACACAGCCTTCTGAGGGGTAGGTCTTCATCCTTTGGGGCCATCTCTTGACTCACCCAAGCCCACAGCAGCCACCCCCTCCCAAACACACTTGCCCAGGGACTGACTGCCTGTCTCTGGGAGATGCATCCCCCACCCGTCCCAGATACCATGCAACTTGGCCACTTTGGGCCCGGTTCCTTAGACTTTGCTAGATGACTAATTGCTGACAGTAACCAGGTATCGTGCGGTATTAGGCATCTCCAGCACCTCCTCAAGGACCCACAGTCCCTGCCCCGATCTCACTGGGCCCACAGATGCCTCCAGAATGGCCACCACGCAGGAGGCATCCCTTCCCTAGATGAGCTTGGGGTGTGCCCCACACATATCCTCTCAGGGTGGGGTCCAGACCACTGCTCGGATGGGGCCTCTTCGGGCCCTGCGGAGCTGAGCTGAGCACCCAGCTGCACCGAGGAGGGCTGGGGTGGCCTCAGGGGAGTGGCGTGTGGGTCCCAGCCCAGGCCCCAGGGGAACAAGCAAGAAAGAGGAGGGAACTGGAATGTCCTGGCAATGGGATGTCCCAGCCAATGAGAGCCTCGTCACTACCAGGGGACATCTCTGGGGTTGGCAGCAGGAGGAAAGACCCTTATGCTAAGGGTGTGAAGAGTTTCAGGTTCCTGAGAACCTCTGAGAACCTATGTGTTCCAGATGCTGTGCTAAATCCTTCCAGAGCATCACCTTCTTCAATTCCCTAATACTCCTTCGAGGTTGGTTTTATTTCTTATAACCATTTTCCAGTTGAGTATTTGTGATGGTTAATTTCATTGGTCAACTTGACTGGATCATGGGGTGCCCAGGTATTTGGCTGAACCTTATTTCTGGGTGTGTCTGTGAGGGTGTTTCCAGACGAAATTAGCACTTGAATCAGTGGGGTTCAGTAAAACAATATATCCTCCCAGTGAGGGTGGGCCCCACTTAGTTCCTCCAGGTCTTGAATAGAACAAAAAGGAGGAGGAAGGATCTGCCCCTTCTGCCCAAACTGTTTGATCCAGGATATTGATCTGCTCTTGCCTTTGGCTACCCTGTTTCTCAGGGACTTGGACCTGGAGTGAATTACATTGATGGCTCTCCTGGGTTTCCAGCTTGCAGAGGGCAGATGAGAGGACTTCTCACCCTCCAAAATTGCATGAGCCAATTCCTAGAATAAATTTATATGTGTGTGCATGTGTGTCTGTATCTGTTAGTTCTGTTTCTCTAGAGAACCCTGACTGACACAGAAACCTACAGGGTTGGAAAGGCTCATGGAAGGTCCCACGGCTGCCGTGTGGGGAACCACCTCCAGCCCCACCAGCCTCTCACTTCTGCAGGGCCGCTACAGTCAGGCTGGTGGGCTCCCAAGCAAGCATTATCCTTCAGCATCAATATCCATGCTACTATTTACTGTTTCCCTCTTTGTTGACTTCCAGCAAGAGTTGAAGATGAATATGAACAAGTTCTGTCCCAAGCCTCTAACTTACTTGGTTTGATATCATACAAGTTTCTTCCCTCTCTCGGCTCCAGATTTCTCATCTTCAAAAATAAAGTTGTGGTGTAAATCAGGCATATAAATCAATGGAGAAGAATAGAGAGTCTGGAAATAGACCCAACATGTACATGGCCCATTGATTCTGACAAAGTTGCCAAAGCAGTTCAGTAGGAGAAAGGATCATCTTTGTAGCCAGATATTACTGGAGTGTCTGGCTATTCACATGAAGAAATAATAAACCTGACCCATCCCTCAGCCCGTGCACTGAGCTTGACTTGAGATGTATCATACACCCAAATGTTGTAAAGACTAAAACCATGCAGCTTCCAGAAGAAAACATAGGAGAAGAGCCTTGCAACTTTGGGGCAGGCCAATATGTCTTTGATGCAAAAAGCATGACTGCAGAAAGTCAATGAATTAGATCTTATCATAGTAAAAATACCAGTAAGAAAGTGAAAAGACAAGCTATAGAAATAGGGAGAATATTTGCAATATATGTGTCTGGCAAAAGAATCATACCCAGAATATGTAAGAAGACAACCCAATAACAAGGGGTGAAAGTTTCAGATAGACGCTTCCAGAGAAGAGCCAACAAGCACAGAGAAAGGTGCTCAACATCATGAGCCACTGGGAAAGTGCAAATTAAAACCTCGTGAGATCCCACTACCCAGGGAATGACTGAAATTAAAGCTTAGCAATAGTGAGTGTTGGGAGGACTGGAACAACAGGAAGTCCCATCCTTGCTGGCAGGAATGCACCATGACATGACCACTTTGGAAAGCAGTCTGGCAATTTCTTATAAAGGTTAACTTACACTTACAACAGGATCCAGCAATTCCACTCCTCAGATCTCCCAGTAGAAATGAAAACACGTGTCTGCAGAAAGACCTGTGCACGTGTGTCTGTAGAAACTTCATTCATCACCCCCAAACTGGAAACAACTCGAACAGCCATCAACACATGAGTAAAAAATTGTGGTATATTCTCTGGGATTCCATCGATATGAAATGGTCAAAAAAAAAAAAAATGACAAAACGAGTCTACAGTGACTGGGTGACCTGGGTTTGGGGTAGTGGCATCTGTAAAGAGGCACGAAGGCACATTTGGGAGTGATGGGAATGCTGTGTATTTAGTTGTACTGACAGCTACATAAGTGTTTACATTTGTCAGAACTCACCCAACTGCCACGCTTCGGATGGTTGCATTTTACCCCAGTGTGAATATACTTAACACAGCTGAACTGTGTACACTTAAAAAGGGTTAAATGGTGGGGTGCCCCGGGGGCTGCAGTCAGTTGAGCGTCCGACTCTTGATTTCAACTCAGGTCTTGATCTCAGGGTTGTGAGATTGAGCCCCGTGTTGGGCTCCGCACTGGGTATGAAGCCAGCATAGGATTCTCTCTCTCTCCCTCTCCCTCTGTCCTTCCCCCCAGCCTCGCTCACATGCTTGCACTCTCTCTCTCTCTCTCTCTCAAAAAATTGGTTAAATGGTAAAGTTGATGTATTTTTTTGCCACAATTTTATAACAATGAACACACAGAAAAAAATGGGTGCATCTTACTAGGTATAAATTTAAGCTGAATAAAGTTAATTCAACAACCAGTAAAGCTCTAAATCTCTAAAGATTCCCTCCAGCTCCTGGAAATCCTTTTTTTTTTTTTAAGATTTTATTTATTTATTTGAGAGAGAGAGAGAGAGAAAGCACGAATGGGGGAAGGGCAGAGGGAGAGGGAGAAGCAGACTCCCTGCTGAACAGGGAGCCTAGCATGCGGCTTGATCCCAGGACCCTGGGATCATGACCTGAGCTGAAGGCAGATGCTTAACCGACTTAGCCACCCAGGTGCCCCCAACTCCTAGATATCTTGATCAATACACAATATGTCTGCTTTTACTATTATCAAAAATTCTTCACTTCGGCACACTGCCCGAAATTCTCCTAATCAGAGGAAATTCATCCCTACTAAGTCTTCTTTTAAAGGAGGGGTCTTTAACCTTTGATGTGCCACGGATTTATTGACAGTATGTAAACTCTATGGACCCCTCTTACAAATAACATTTTTTGTAAAGAAGGAAGTAAAAAAAAAAAAGAATGAAGTAAAATACAGAAGATTTCAAAGTAAATGAATTATATTAAAATGTAGTTTCCAAAATGTTTTTAAAATATATGTTTGCAACATAGTCATGTATGTGCTTTGTTATTAATATATTAAATGTTAAGTTCTAGTGACAGTCTAGGAATTACCATCCTTTTAAAAGATGAGCCTCGACAATATTTCAAGTATCCGCAAAAACTGTAAAGTGATATGAAGCTACCTGTGATTTCCATTGGTGGCAAAGTGGGCAGGTGAACACCCTATCCGCATTTATAATTGAAGGTGCTGCTGAATTGCAGCTGGAGGTTAGTGAAAATAAAGATGCAATTTTCTTTTTTTTTTAAGATTTATTTATTTGGGGGGAGGGAAAGGGCAGAGGAAGAGGGAGAGAGAGAACCTCAAGCAGACTCCCCACTGAGTGCAGAGCCCAGCATAGGGCTCCATCTCACAATCCTGAGATCATGACCTGAGCTGAAATAAAAAAGTCAGACGCTTAACCGACTGAGCCACCCAGTCGCCCTGAAGATGCTATTTTCTATCCAACTTCATAAACTGACTTCTGTCTGGTGGAACCCAGTTGAAGAATCCCCAGCTTAGCGTGTGATTTCATCATTTACCCCTGGTGTGAAGTTTTTCATCAGACCTCTTTCAGTTAACCCTGAGATTCTTCCAGAGAAGGGAAGAGGTGCTTGCCTGCAGCAGCAGCTGCAGGTGGAGAACCGTCCTTTGGCTCTAGGTTGGTGGTTCCCAAACCTGAGTGCATCACAATTGCCTGCACTGATCACTGCAAACACGACTGCTGGGACCAATCCCAAACCTGCACCATCAGAATCTGCTGAGGGCCTGGCAATGAGCAACCCCGATGGCTCCGGGGTGTGGCCACTTTGGGGCCCGTGGTGCTGAGCTGTTCCCAGCAGCGTCTTAGGAAGAGTTTGGGTCGCGTCCTCTGACCCCTGCACTGGGCTCTAGCTGCGGGAAGAGAGCAAGGAGAATGTCACTCTTGGGGAGGAAGAATGGACCAGAAATAGGTGTTGGTTCAGGAAAAATCGAAGCCTAGGGGCTCCTGGGTGGCTCAGTCGTTAAGCGTCTGCCTTCGGCTCAGGTCATGATCACAGGGTCCTGGGAGCGAGCCCCGCATCGGGCTCCCTGCTCCGCGGGAAGCCTGCTTCTCCCTCTCCCACTCCCCCCGCTTGTGTTCCCTCTCTGCTGTGTCTCTCTCTGTCAAATAAATAAAATCTTAAAAAAAAGAAAAATTAAAGCCTTGAGCTACCCTTTTTATTTTGTTGGCTAAATCTAAACTTCAGGAGGATGCTTAGGGGCATTCATTACATCCACCATTATTTTATTCCCTGATTCTCTCCATGAGATTTAAAGGAAGAGGCTGCAGCTTACTCATGTCTGTATCCCAGGTGCTCAGCACAGAGCCAGGTACACAGCTGGTACTAAATAAATGCCTCTGTAATTGAATTTCCATTATTAGCAACACTGTGTGAGGGGCACCCTCTCCTTCTGCCCCTCCCCCCTGCTCTCTCTCTCTCTAAAATAAATAAACAAGCAAGCAAATAAATAAGCCTAAGGATGCAGGGTCACAACCCCCCGGACACACACTAATTGTCATTGGAGCAGCGTGGAGATCCCCTTTGACATTTTCCCCTATTTATCTCATTTTTTAAAAAATCAGCTGCCCAGTGCAGAAGTCTGCTCCTGGTCTTATTAGGTGCCTCCTCCTAATTGCAGGTTTGTGAGCCAGCTCAAGGCAGAGCCTCGCATGGAAATTAAACCCAAAGAGAATGAGAACAAGGGAAGTTGGGTGGGAGGTGGGTAAGCAAGAGCAGCAGATGGGGTTGAAATTGAAGAACACGCGGAAATGAAGCCCGACTCAGACATAATGGTAATCAAAGCAAGGCGTGGAGCATTTCTGGACAAGCCTCCAGCTCTTTGTTTCCTGACCTTCTGGTATTGACTCTGACGTTCCTCCCTGACTCCTGACGGCACTGGCCTGACCTCTCTCCTCTCGGTCAAGGAAAGGTCCTGGCACCTGCTTCCAGGGCTGCAGGTCCCTGAATGCCAGCCAGGGATGGTTGGCTTGTCCATCCCCTCCCTGTCTCTCCCACCAGCTGCACCCAGTGTAATCCAACCAGCGGCAGACCTAAGCAGGGCACCGGAGGGCCCCTAACCACTGGACTGTTACAGAGCAGGTGTAGATTGTTTTTTTAACCTGGAATCTTGCTTAGGTTCTCCTCCAGCACGCATGAGAGAAAAAATCATGGGTTTCAGAATCAGAATGACCTGGAACAGAACAGGCATTGCTATCTACGTGACCTTAACCTGTGAGAGCCACCACCAGTAAAATGGTGGTCATGGTACCTCAAGCGTTAGGAGGATGGGGTGAGCTCCCCCTGGAAAGTGCTGGAACACGGTGGGTGCTCCACTTACATTAGTGTCCTGCTTAGTCTCCGATGTCTGAGAAACTCAGCACGTTTTCTGGAGTGAAGAGCAGACTCTTTGGGGTCTCTGAAATTTCTAGCCTTCCAGGGCAGCCTCTCTGGAAGAGACAGCGAGGGTCAGTGAGAGGGGCCTGAGTCTCCTGTGACCTTGGCCGTGGCCCCAATCCCCCATCTCTGGGTCTCCCCAGGGGGCCGCTAAGGATTTGGAGACTCTGGCCCAGGCTTGCCCAGCTCAGCTCATGAGGCTGTTGTGAGTCCTGGGTGGTTGAGGCATGGGAACAAGCTCTAGAAACTGATAGACGGGAAGGCTCATTCTGACCCAAATCAGTAGCGTAGGGGCAGGGGCAGCTCTGGAAACCCAGAGGAAAAGAGCTGCAAGGACTTCTGTCGGAGATGCCGCGTGGGCCGGGCACAGGACATTGGCACGGCTGCTACAGTGCAGAGTGATGACTTCGGAGCCCATGAGGACGTGTGGCTCTGGGGAGTCTCCTCACCTGGCAGTGCTCTCGCCATCAGAGCCAAAGGGGAGCCCGGCTGCCCCCATGAGGACAGCGTGTCGCCGGGCTGCAAATTGTTCTCGGGGGGCTCCACCGCAGACCAGCTGAATCCCCAGAAGGAGTCTGGGCCAAAGCTGACCCTTCTAATCCTGCCCCACCTGCAGCCTGGAGCATCAACCTGAGCATCTCACAACCCCTCCCATTGTCCGCAGGACACAGGCTGTGTCCTCTTCAAGGCCTGAAGTCCCCCTGAGTTCTGAGTGCTGCTCTCCCCAAACTCACCCTGTCCCTCTCCTCACTAGGATGCGTTCCAGCTCCCTACGGCTGGGAACTGATCAGAAGCACTGCGAACACATTTACTGTGCTTCTCGACCGCCCCTGGTTATTATTTTGCTCTTTGATTACAAACACAGCAGCACCCATGCTTACTGCAAGTGTTCTCTGGGGTAGAGGCAGCCAATTATGCCATTACAGAAATCAGGGGAATCCAACTTCACTCTCCCAAATAAAGTGGAAGCATTTGTATTGCTCGTAAGGAAATCAGACATGAACAAAAGTGACTGACTTGTGATCAGGGAGACGATGGCTCAGCAGCCGGTGGAGGGAAATTCTGCCCATCGAGATCAAGAACACGGGTGGGATTGATAGGTCTGCTGGCGATATGTCCAGTCCGAGGTGCTAGAAGTGCCCCCAGTGGGGACGTCCAGGGCACAGCTGGTGAGATGACTTTGAAGGAGGGAGGGTTCTTGGTTGGAGACGAGAATTGGAAATCATCTGATCCAGGTGGTGGTTGAAACTGTATGAATGGAGGGATCACTCTGCAACTGTGTGCTCAGTGAGAGAGAGCCAGGTCTTCAAGAGAAGCCCCAGGTGGAGCCACAGGAGATGGGACCCAGGGAAGACAGGAGAGAGGAGGAGGGGACTGGCACAGAAACGAAGCCAGAAGTTTCGAGAAAGACATAAATTCGGCAGAAAGGATCAGAAAGACCAGGCCATCTCAGTAACCTTGGCCAGAGGAGTAAGGGGTCTGCGGAAACGGGGCCAGTGTGGTTTGGGGAACAGGCTGGAGGTGAAAGGCAGAGCACAGAAGACGGAGCCAAGACTGGGAGCTGGGACAGGGGCTCCTGCATCAGAATGAGAGAAGAGGCTGCTCTCTCTGCACCCTAAATAAGCTTGGCAATAAACAAAGAAAGACTAATGCCCCTGTTTCCCAATCCCTCACTCGCGGGGAGGCCTCCACTTCCAACCTCATAGATTGGAGAGGGGGTGGTGCGCGCTATGTTTAAGTCACTTTGCTTTCAGATTCTTGCCTTAAAACTACGTAAAAGCAAAAAAAAAAAAAAAAGCATATCAGTTAGGGTTCTCTAGGGAAGTAGAACTAACTATAGTAAGAGATTTATTTTAAGGAATTAGCTCATGTGATTATGGGGGCTAGCAGGTCTGAAATTCGTAGGGCTGGCAGGCTGGAAACACAGGTTGTCTTCCGACAGAATTTCTTTTCTGGGAAACCTCAGTTTTTACTCTCAAGGCCTTCAACTGACTGGATGAGTACCCCCCCGCCCCAACCTCTGCATTACTGAGAGCAATAATCTCCTTTATTGATGGTCAGTTGACTGAGACATTAGCCGCATCTACAAAACACCTTGAGAGCCAGACGTAGACGATCATTTGGTTAAGTAGCTGGCGGCTCTGGCCCGGCCGAGCGGATGCATACGCTGACCACCATCTATATCATATCCCTTTAATAAAACATTGGAAAATGGAAGGAGGACTTGGGGACCACCGATGGCCCCAATAAGTCATGAAAAAAAAAAACAGAAAAAAGCTGCAATTCCACCTTTTCGGGCCATTTTCGGCTTCTTCAAAACTACCCCCTACATGGCCTATAAGATTCAGGGAAACATCCTATTATTTATCCAACAGTTGTACTCTCCAAGTGACTTTCTCCACGACGTGTTAGCAAGCAGGCGCCTTTTCAATTCCAAACAGTAGGGAAGCTGATAAAATGCTCCCTCCCACACTCGGTTCTTATGGCGCATTTAACAAGACTAAATTGGTCCAGTGCGCTCGCTTGTTGGTTTTTTCCTTCCTTCTTTTAATGTCAATGATCAGCAGCTCGAGTGGATCCTCCTTGAGGGCTGCACTTCTATTTTCTATTTTCACTTCTATTTTCTATAGAAGTGGTACACTCTGAGGCGCCCACACGGCCACGCCCAGAAGATGCTCTTGGTCCCAACAAAATAGGGCCAACAGGAACATAGTGATGTGTTACCTGACCCGTCTGGAAGTATTGGGAGAGTAGCACCAACGTGACGGACTGAGGAATTGGCTGGGGCTGTGCGAGGAGGGAGTCAAGTTGAAGGATTCCAGGGTTTTCATCCAGGACAAGCAGAAGGGTGGACTTTCTGCCAACTTGATGTGGCAGGGAGAACGGGTTGGGTGAGGCGAGGTCAGGGGCTTGGCTCGTGAGTGCGAGATGGCGAAGCAGCATCTAAGTGGGGGGTCCGTGGTGACTTTGGACTCCCCAGTGTAATGAGGCCGAGTCTAGTTAGAGGAGAGAAGGGGTCTGAGATCTGAGTCCTGCCCCCGACCCCCCACATTCACAGCAATAAGCGTATGATGCAACCGTGCTACCTGGACATAGTCTTTTAAAAATAATTCAGAGGGGCGCCTGGGGGACTCAGTCGGTGAAGCGCCTGCCTTCAGCTCAGGTCATGATCCCAGGGTCCTGGGATGGAGCCCCGTGTCGGGCTCTTTGCTCAGCGGGGAGCCCGCTTCTCCCTCAGCCTGTTGCTTTCCCTGCCTGTGTTCTCTCTCCCTCCCTCTCTCTCTCTCTGTCAAATATATAAATAAAATCTTTAAAAATAAAATAAAATAAAATAATTCAGAGAGCTTCCACATCTGCCATCTTGGCAGACACCTGTGAATCCCTATTTTATGGATGATTACAAGGCTCCACAGTCCAGCACTAACCCACTCCCCAGCCAGCCCAGACAGCCAGCCTTGGTCACCCTCGGCAACCCTGGCCAGACGCCTCCACGCTATCCTCCTCCTCTCTGCTCTCCTCTTTGAAGAGCTCTTCCCCGTTCACCAAATGACAAGGGCTGCCTTGTTTAGGAACCAGGTCACAAGTCATGTCCTGGTGGGAGGAGAGGTGTCAGGCCAGGATGGCAGATCACATGGCCACCCCCTCTGACAGCAGGTGGGGTCTGGAAGAAGGTGCATACACCATTCCCTGGGTGGTTAGAAGATGCCAGTCTCAGCAGAAAGGGAGCGAGGCAGGTCTCTGCAAACGGCAGTCCGCGGGGGGCTCGGTGGTGGCTCTATCCTTGGGCTCCCCGGCAGCTTGCAGCCCACAGGCTCCAGTTCCTGGTTTGCTTGTCCACCTCCCCACGCAGACTGTGTGCCTCTCAAGGAGAAGGGCTGCGTCTTGTTCAGCTGCGTCTTGTTCAGTGCTAGGCGAGGAGTACGTGCTCAGCAAAAGTTCTGCAGTGAAACCATAGACATAGATTCCTACATGGAGCGCGTGTGCCCAAGACACACAGATACCTCCTCCCCTTCATCTCCTCTCCCAAACCACCTGCTACCTGTGACAGCAAGAAGTCCAGGCTCCAAGAGACTGATGTCACAGCTCCCACTGTCGCCTCTGCAGCAGACCAAGGGCAGGCACCCAAGCCAGGGACATTCAAATAGTTGGAACGGGGATGCAGTCCAACCTCTGATCTGAAAGGTTAACAAATGCTGGGCACCTGGGCGCCAAGTAGCCAGCTAGTCTTCAGCAGTGAGGCCCCACGCACGGGAGGCTTTGGGGGCAGCCAGCCTGGAGTGTTCTCTTACATCATTCAGGGCATGAGTGGTGGCTCTCCGCTGGGATTTCCAGGAGTACTTTGCCTCTCATACGCGAGGACCCCCTGTGTACATGTGGCTACATAAGGCCAAGTCTCTAACATACACACACGTGTGCACACATGCACACACGTGTGCACACACACACACCCCTCACGACCTATCTCTGATCTCAAAGAAGAGCCCCAGGACTGCTGGGCTCCTGGCTGCACAAGAAGGTGTCAGGGCTTCTGAAGCTACCTCTGTCTCCATCCCAGTCTCCATGGAAACCTTAAAACCAGACAGGACTAGGCCAGGCTGAGTTATTTGTCTCCTAAATGAGGAGTTACTGTGGAGTCCAGTCCCTGGGGCTAAGAGTTAATAAGACAACGGCTTTTCAAATAGACAAGCACAACACTTCTCCGCCTCTGATTACTGGGGCCTCGTAGTCTAGAAACAGTCCTTCAAATAAAGCCAAATGTACTTCTATGTAAATATGGCCAGTGCTGGGACCAAGTATGGGCTAATGTCTGCAGAGGAAGGGGTATCTTAATAATTTATAGCTACAGTGTAGTGGTAATAACAAATACAAAAAAATAACAGCTATCAAGAGTTGAGCACTTACTACGTGCCAGATACTGGGTGAAATGCTTTACCTAAAATTATCTCCCATGATCTGCACAAAGATGAATCTTCCTGTGGTTATGTCAACCCTCTCAGATCCCCAAATTCATTCATTTCTTCCCTCTTCTGGGAGTCCTCCGTGGTCTAGTTGTTGCAGGCTGGGCTCTTGCCTTGCTTTGGTCTGCTCTGCCCGCACCCGGTGCCATTCTTCTGGTAACCCTATTTTGGTCTTCCCTTGGGAAAGGGTTTTCCCCACTCCCTGTCTGGGCGGCACTGTTTGAGAGCTGACTCCATTCCAGCTCCAGAGCTGGATGTATGACCCAGGTCTAGCTGACCGGCACCTTCCTTGACTGTGGTCATTCTAGTTCATGGATGGACACTGGCTCAAGTCAATCCTATGAGGGGTGACTCCAGGATATTCACAGGAAATCCTTATAAAAGGTTTGAGACCAGAGTTACTAAGCTACTGGGATGTAGGAACCTATTTGGGTTATCTATTGCTATATAACAAACCACCCCAAAACTTAGTGGCTTAAGGCAACAACCATATCATTATCTTTAACAATTTGGTGCTTCACCTGGGATCAAAGGGGAAGGTTCTTCTGCCCCCTGTGACAATGGTTGGGCTGCAGCCTTCCAGGGGTTCTACTGGGTTAGAACATCCAAGATGGCAGGTGATGCTGGCTGTTGGCTGGGAGTTCTGCTGGGGCTGCAGACCAGAGGGTCTCTATTATCCTCCATGTGGCTGCTTCATGTGGTCCGGGCTTCATAGGGTGGTGATGAGCTCCAAGAGCAAGTGTTCAAAAAGGAGAAGCCCCAGTGGGCAAGTGTCTATCACGTCTCTGCTTGTCATTTCACGATTAGCATGTAAGCAAGATCATACAGTACGTAACTTTTTGAGCTTGGTTTTTTTTTCACTCACATAATGACCTTGAGGTTCACCCAGTTCGTTGTATATTACCAATAGTTTGTTCTTTTTTATTACTGAGTAGTATTCTATGGCATGAATGTACCACAGTCTTTTTTACCCATTCACTTGTTAATGGGCATTTAGGTTGTTTCCAGTTTGGGGCTATTACAAACAAAGCTACGATGAACATTTATCTACCCATCTTTGTATGAACATATGCTTTCATTTCTCCTGGGTGAATAACTGTGAGTGGAATTGCTGGATTCGTTAGTAAGTCTAAGTGTAACTTCTCAAGAAACGACCAACTGTTTCCAAATAATTGTACTATTTTACATTCCCGTGAGCAGCGTATGAGAATTCTAGGTCCTCCACATTCTCACAGACACTTAGCATGGTTGGTTTTTTATTGTAGTCATTGTCACAGGTGTGTCATGGTTTCTCACTGTGGTTTCAATTTGCTTTTCTCTAATGACTCTGATGTTCATTATATTTTCATGGGCTGATTTGCCCTCCTTGAATCTTCTTTAATAAAGCTTGTTCAACTTTTTTGCCTATTTCTTTAATTGGGCTGTTTAGGTCTTTTTCTTGTTGAGTTTTGAGGGTTTTTTAAATATATTTGGAATACATATTCTTTGTCAGATAGGAACCCTGCAAAGATTTTTCTCCCAGGGATGGATCACAGACCTAAATGTAAAACCGAAAACCATAAGACTTGCAGAAGAGGACAGAGGAGAAAATATTTGTGAGCTCAGTTTAGGCACATATTTTTTTAATACAGAATCAAAGGAATGATCCATCAAACAATAAATGGATAAGCCAGAATTCATAAAATTAAAAACTGCTCTTCAGAAGACAAGTTTAAGAGAATAAAAAGGTTAAAGCTACATTTATTCGCTTTTATAAGTGAGTATGTTGAGTAAGGTTACTCCTTCAGGATGTGAGGATCCAGACCCGAACCTGAGTGTGGGGCATTCCAAACTGCATACCCTTTTTTCTTTTTAAAGATTTTATTTATTTATTTGAGGGACAGAGGGAAAGAGAGCATGAGCACCGGAAAGGGCAGAGGGAGAGGGAGAAGCAGACTCCCTGCTGAGCGGGGAGCCCAACATGGGTCTTGATCCCAGGACCCTGACATCATGACCTGAGCCAAAGTCAGACAACCTACTGAGCCACTCAGGTGCCCTTCCAAGCTGCATACTCTTCAACAGTTTCCCTCTAGTATATCCTTGGAACGTACCATGCCTCAATTTCCTCTTTAGAAAAGGGGATCAACCCTTTAAAGTACTTTCCAGTAACTTAGAGAGGGTGAAACTCTCTGAAACATTTTCAAAATCCAAAAAGAGAAGAAAAAAAGAAGACACACAAGTTTGGGGGAAAAAAATAAAAAACTTCAGAACTCCATCAACAGACTCAATGTTCTATCCTCTGGGACCTGTGAAATGATACCCTTTCAGCCTCTTAGGAGGAGAGAGTGAGCTTTGCTTTAGAAAAATGGTTTCCAGCTAAGACTCCAAAGGTGGTCCCTCCTTTGCAGGTGCTTAGCACCCTCACGTGTCGGCCGGTGGAGAAGACCATATCTTTAAGTCGGGGCCATGAGAGCTGCCAGATAAGACTTGGCTGGGACCCATGATGGTACTGTGCCCACCAAAGCCCTCTCCACACAAGAACCAAGGTTAAAATAAGCATCAAGGCCATTCTGAGAGGACAAGGAGGACTCGTGGAAGGAGCTGGTAGAAGAGCAGGGAAAAGTGAGCAATTCCCTTAGTCCAGAAAGGTCAGGAGGCATTGTGGATAAACATGATAGGAGGTGAAGGGGTGAGGGAGCCATAATCTATGAGCCCCGCTGCTTTTATAGACCCCAACATTTTACTCCCTGTGACACCAACATTGATGGATTTTCATAGGTAAATATTTCTTAGAGAAAGCTCATAGATCTTAAGAACTATTTTGCATGTGTCAAGCACTTTATAAACATTATAATATTCAATCTTTTAATAGCTTGGTAGTGTTGGTATTATGATCGATCCCCATTTGAAAGATGAAAACAGTACAGCCTGGAGAGGTTAGGATCTCAGACTTGCTAAGTGGTGAATCCAGATTCAAATACAACCATTCCACTGTACCTCAGGGAGGTCTGTGTCATCAATGGGAGAAAAGACACTAGTATAAACCAAGTGCTCCCCGGGGGTCATGCCAACACAGCCCTGATTAGCACTGTAGTGGGGGTGGGGGGGGGCATAGGCGGGAAGGCAGGAATGGAGGAAGCAGGTATGGGGAGTGACAGTGCAGATGTAGTACGGATCTGCTCTTTCCTGCAGCCACTTCAAGTTAGTCAAGGGCATGGCAAGGGGCGGGTGACCTCTGGGTGCTCAGCAGCAGTCAGACTCTACATGGGGACCTCGAGTTAGGCCCATGTGCTCCTGGGAACTCTGGCCCAGCATGCTGTCACTGCAGGGGTGCTCTCTCCAGTCTTTCTGGACCGTGGGCTTTTTGTTGAAAACAAACATGGCTCCCAGACTGTCCTCAGTAACACAAAACTGCCTGAGCTCCAGGTTCCCCTGGGGATCAGCTGGTTCCAAAGCAGAGGCAACACCTGATCTCCCTGCCCTAGATTATCTGACTCCAAGCGTTCCTTAATACTACCAAGACATTTCCACAGGGGTTGTGCAAAACCGCGTCCCCAGTTCCTAAGCCTGACTCTACCCTGGGTCAGGTTCAGGGTCGGGAGATGAGAAATCAGCAGGTGGCTGGAGGAGGACAGAATGACCTACATTTCCACTCACAACTGTGCTTTTATCCTTTCCTGGACCTTCAAACAAAGTGCTTGTTCAGGCCCTTCTATAGCCAACCCCAGAGTTAGAGTCATCCTGACATTACAAAGTACAATTTTAGACAGAAATTCTTAGTTAAAAAAGAAAGTCCACAGCCTGAGTTTGATGGCAGAAATGTACTAGTACATGTTCAAGGGTTTCTTCTCATTTTCTCAGACACAAGACTCAGGAAGGACATTCAACCAGCGATGCAAAGGTGCATGAAGAGATTGGTGGGATTTGGAAAATGCAACCAAATAAATGCATCTGTGAATCGAGGTTGCAAGCACGACCAGAAGCAAAGAAATGTGTCATCTGTGCTTGCTCCATTCATATCCAGGAGACCTATGTCCCTGCTGCCTCTCCCATAATAAGGCAAGTCTTTTAGGGCCACTAAATGTCAAAGGCAAAGAGCCTTCCCCAGGTCACAGCAGGGCAAGCAGAGAGCAAATGAGGGGGGGGGGGTGGGTGCCATCTGCCCACAGGTGCTGTTCTTGTAGACCTCACATGGGGGCTATTCTACTGCAGAGAGTGTAGTTAACTTGGGGCTCAGTACACGTACTCCCCACACGCACATATGGGGTAGAGGCATGGGGTACACCCAGCAGGGAGACACATTTCCCTGGGAGGCTTGTGCAGTCTTGTTAATCAGACTCAGAGACAATCTAGTGCTTGAAGGGAACAGAGAGGCCTGGTTACGTAAGATCATTTGTAAGAACTTGCAGCAAGGACCAGTTCACCGTGTTCTCGCTCCCAGTCAAGTGCCTGCAACAGAGTGGACACATGGCACCAGTGACATATTGGTCAACCAAACAGTGAGAGTCTGTCTTCACGGAGCTAATATGTTGCTTTTGCAGCTGAGCAATCCCTCTTTTCTGAGAAGAGCACCCTGGTTTTCCTTTGTAGAACCACCCTTTCTCTCATTCTCCCATCAAGTTCTTAGGATAGGCATGATCCTCCTTCCCAGTCTGGGAGGTGGACGCATGACCCAGGCGTGGCCCCAGGAGTACCACATCCCCTGTGCCAAAGAAACTGGGTCAGAGATGGGCATGTGATCTGGGAAATAAGAAACGAACAACGTGGATGGACCTAGAGGGTATTATGCTAAGTGAAAGAAGTCAGACAGAGAAAGACCCCATATGATTTCACTTACAATGTGGAATCTGAAAAAAACCAAAACCAGTGAACAAAGAAACAAAGAAAAACACAGACTCTTACAGACAGAGAACAAACTGGTGGTTGCCAGAGGGGAGGTGTGTGTGGGTGGGGGGAATAGAGGTACAAACTTCCAGTTATAAAATAAATAAGTCACGAAGATGAGAAGCACTGCATGAGGAATGTAGTCAATGATTCTAAGAACGTTGTTCAGGGACAGATGGTGAGCACACTCACCGTGTGAGCACCGAGGAATGTACAGAACTGTTGCATTCGCATGTTGTATACCTGAAACTAATGTAACGCTGATCGTTAATTAAACTTCAATAAAAAAAGATTAAACATTTTTTAAAAATCATCTATTTTGGTCTCTGCCTCCAGTTCCTACTAAGATTGGTTTTTAACCCCAGATCCTGACACAGGGCTCCTAAAACCCCTAGAGTTTGCTGGGTGATAGAATGTCTTTTGCTCTGATGAGGTGACTCTGGGTGGGCTCCCGGATATGGCTTTTACAAAAAGGCCAGGCCACGATTAGAAGCTTGGAATTTCCAGCCCCATCCGCCATTCTTGGAAGAGGGTGAGGGGCTGGAAATGGAGTTAATAATTGGTCACACCTTCTTGATGAGACCTCCACAAAAATCCCAACAACACAGGTTTTGGGGGGCTTCCAGGTGGGTGAAGGTGTTCATGTACTGGGAGGGTACTGCACCCCAACTCCATGGGGACAGAAGTTCCTGTGCTCAGGACCCTCTGGGACCTCCCCCTATGTATCTCTTCATCTGGCTGTTCATCTGCATCCTTTATCATATCCTTTATTATGTCATAAGCCAGGAAATGTAAGTAAGTGTTTCTCTTCATTCTGTCAGCCATTCTAGCAAAATATTAAACCCAAGGAGGAAGTCAAGGGAACCTCAATTTATAACCAATTGGTCAGAAATGCAGTGGACTTGGAACTGACATCTGAAGTGAGGCGCCTTGTGGGTTTGGGCCTTTAATCTGTTGGATCTAACACTAACTCCAGGTAGATAGTGTTAGAACTGAATTGGATTATAGGACACACAGCTGGTGTTGGAGAATTGGTTGGTGTGGAAAACACTCACACATCTGGTTTCAGAAGTATTTAGTGTGAGGCTAAAAGAAAACTGTATTTTTCCTAGACACAACCCAAGTTTGGAGAAGCCCGGTCAATCCAAAGACTTTCCTGGAATTATTAGGGAAGAAGTGTTCTCTTCCCCTGTGTTGTTAAGCTGGTAGAAACCTACTAAGATTTATCTCTAACAATACATGTTGAGAATCCTCTCACCAGGAAGCAACTTCAGAGGAAACCAGATACAAAAGTTGGAGAAAGGTGCCCCATGATCTCATCTGTGCCCAGGTATAGCCATGCCTGATGTCCACACACTTACAAAGTTTCATTTGCATTAGTTAATGAATTCCCTTGTATCTGAAGCCCATTTCAGTTGCTTTTCTATCTCTTGCAACGGAAACCTCTATAATAAAGATGACCCTCTGTACTCATTTCAAGAAGAACTACTCTTGACAAGCAAAGTCAAGAAACAAATCAGACCCCTTCCCCTCACTGTATCTGTTTTCCACTCACACTTAGACCACTCCCAGAGGTTAGTTCTCTCCTCTTCTCTACCCCCCATAACCAGCACTCCCTCTCCCCCCCACTTGTACCCCACCTCCACTCCTAGTATCCCAGATCTTTCTCCATTGCCAGCCTATTTGGGGTAGCCATCCCCACCCCCATCCCTTTCCCTCAGAATCATTTTTGGTGCCAGGAACCACAGTTCTGGGAGAGGCCTCTCTCCTACTTCCTTTCCTGGCCCCAGGGAACCCCCTTTCCCTCCTGCTTCAATACTTCCCCTCCAAGAAAGATCAGACAGAAGCAACATGTAGCATCTTACTGAGCTTTTCTGGGTCAAAAAAGGCAAATAAAAATAAAAATAAAAATAAATCCCAAGAAATGCAGACTACATCTCTTCCTATTAAGGATCAGCAGATAGTGGGGGTAACAACAAGCCTGAACACAGAAGATCCTTTATTTGAATTGCTTGTAGACAAAGGTGACTTGTTCCCCTAAAAGTTAATTTAAAAAAAAGCCCCAAAATAATCTTGGTAACCTCATGTCCTCTTAACATTCTTATCTCCAGCAATGATGTCTTGGGGACTGGCTTAAGTAATAATCGAGTTAAATGCTTTGTAAAGATTAAATCAGACCCTAAAAGTTCAAATAAAGATGCCCTTGTTTCCTAGAGTTATAATATGATTTTAGAAGCTTAGTTCACATGGATTAGTTCTCCGGGTGTGGTGCAGGGGGGAGGAAAAAGAAATGGAAACATTAACAGAGTTGTCTCTAATTCGAAGTCACAAACTCATGCCCACAAACCAAATCTGGCTCCAGACATTACTTTTATTTGAATTCGTGACCAGCAGATACATTCCACAAAAATCCTGATTTCCAGCATTTCTTGAAAAGTCAGCAGATCTGGTCATGCTGAACTGCCTTTGTACGGAGTGCTTGGTAATTCCAGGCTGGGCACACCCACCACACATTCACCTGTTCCTGGCCTGGCTCACTCGACCGCCACCCCTGTCCGGAGTCTCAGCTTGAATGAAAGCAACTTGGCACCTCCTCTCAAAAGCCACTCCCTAGCCCGGGAGCCTGCTGGGCAAATAGGTGAACTCGCCTTTTGGGGAGAGCTTGGGGATTTACGGAAACCACTCCCACGAACACCTAGTCCTCCAGGAGTCGGGCTTTGGGAGGGCCACCCCTCACGGTGTGGAGGCTGGGAATTGGCAAGTGTGCCCACAGAAGGGCACCCCTAGAAAGAACCTCACATTTCTCTTGCCTACCATCATTTTTCAATCGCCTAATTAAATGTTAAATCCAGAACGCATGTCAGGAACAAGAATGTAAATCAGCCTCTGGCATTTACGCTGAATGGGATGATTGGTAGTTGGTAACTTAAATGTGTGAGCTGATACCACTCATTTTTCAGTAGCTTGACGTATCCCCGGGAGAACGCACCAATTCTTTTAGGACACGGCTACTGTCAACAGCGTTTTCCTTCCCATAGAAGGCACATTTCTTTTTCAGAAGGATATTAGTTGTTTTGTGTGGGAAACACTACATGACGCACAGGATGTACAGCTCATTGACCAGGCAAGGACTCTAACACTCATTAGATCCTCTTGTTGGCTTCACCACAAGGGACGGATCCACTGTACTGATAGGCATCAGTTGGAAAAATTGGCACACTTTTAAATCCGTTCCCAATGTATAGAAAAATACCATGCTTTCGTGCTTTCATTTCCAGAAAGTATAGCCAATTAAGCATATGCTCCTCTTCGGAGAAAATGATGATTCGCATTTTCTTCCCATTAGTACAAAGGGGAGGGAGAGTGGGTTTTACTCAAGATTTTTAAGACTGGAAGAGAATCCTGCCTGAAGACAGCTTTTAAAATGTGGTAACAGCCTCCTGGTTGTTTTTTTTTGTTTTTGTTTTTGTTTTTTGCTAAAGCCAGGGGATTTCATCCGCTCAACTCAAAGAACTGTGGTCTGAATATGAGTGGGATGGACAGGGATGATCCATGGCAGCCTGGCCAATCCCAAGCCCTTGGAGAGTCTCAGCTTTGGCATCAATCCTATCTGATGGGGGGGAAGAGGGACTGGCTTGGAAACACCAGAGGCCACGCCGAGCTTCAACAATTTCAAGCACTGATAGGGTGAGTTAGACGTGTTGGACTCGAGACTTGACATTTCCCCTGGAACCTGAAGCAGAGAATCCCTCTGAGCAAGCCCTAGAATGTCTGAAATGTGATGTCACTTCCTTGCCCTGCTCCAGACCTTTATCATCTCTCGCGGGGACTGGTAGAGTAGCTTCCAATTGGCTCCTCATTCCCCCCAGTCTTCCCCCCGCTCCCCCCACCAACGCCATCCTTCCTGCTGCCGTCAAAGCTTTCTTCCTAAAATATGGAACAAAGGAATTGGAGAAGGACCGCGCTCATCCCCGATCCACAGCAGTCTTCAGTGTCCCTCTGCCACATGTGTGAAGACCTGAACACCTGATCCGTCAACTTAGCTGGACCTCACAGGGCTGGAGGGTGTATTTTTTCCCCCAGAACGTCTTATTCCCCTGCAGTAAAAGGGCCCCCATCTCCTAATCCCTCCACCTCCTGACCCCATCAGGAAGCCTTGAGATTTACTCCCAGCCTCATATCTCCCTCCAGAAATCCACATCCTGCAGACCTTTTCCCACATCTTTTTTTTTTTTTTTTTTTTTTTTTGTTTATTTGACAGAGAAAGACACAGCGAGAGAGGGAACACAAGCAGAGGGAGTGGGAGAGGGAGAAGCAGGCTTTCCGCCGAGCAGGGAGCCCGACGCGGGGCTCGATCCCAGGACCCTGGGATCATGACCTGAGCCGAAGGCAGACGCTTAACCGACTGAGCCACCCAGGCGCCCCTTTTTCCCACATCCTTTCCCTGGATGACTTCTACCTGCTAAGCAGCCAGGAACGTCACTACATTTGACAAGGAGCCGCCTCCCCTGATTCCCTCCCCCTGGGAGTTCATGTCCCGTCTTTGATGTATCCATAGCGAGCCCAGGGGAGTTGAAACACCAGGACAACGTAAGGACAGAGACCTTCCCCTTTCCTTCCCTGCTGCACCCCTGAACCCCAGCACAGTGCCTGGCAAACAGCAGGCTTCGGTGAACCTTGGTTATGTGAATGAGGCAACAAATAGAAGTGTTCAGCCCCATTTCCCCTTCATTTCCTGCCCTCCAGTTACCAGTGGTTTCGATTCCTTATAACCAACAGTGTATCAGGTTGATGAGGGGACAGAGATTACCCGGGTCTTCCCTAGTCCAGGGCACTGAGGTGTGAATTCAGAGCATCTTCCACCCAGTCATCAGGTGCATGGGTCAGTGTCCCGGACCCACCTGCCCCATGTGCCTTTCTGGGGTCACAGACACATTTGGCAGCTGGTGCTCCCACGCCCCCAGGTCCACCTGCCACGGAGCTTCACATGCATCTCCTGCTGGGAGTGTCCCCTTCCAGACTCGGCGCTGCTTGCTTCTCACATCCCGGCCTTCCTCGGACACCCAGCAGCCCATCAGGCTTCACGCCAGCTCCAGCTTCCTGTCCCGCAGACGGACACGAGAGGGGGGCGTCACATTCTTCTCAAAGTCCCTGGGGCCATGGGCCACCATTGCCTACAGCAGTGGCCTCATCTTGGCTTCTTCCCGGAGACCCTTTCCTGCCTCCTTCACTCCTGCTTCCTGGGGTCACCTCCCAAATAAACTCCCTGCACCCAGTGTTCATCCCAGACTTCACAGAACCCCAAACCCAAGGCATACAAGTTAGACAAAATATCCCATTGTGGACATTTTTGCCCCAAATTCCCATCTTGCAAAACTTTCAAGTACCTATCTTTTTACCAAAGGCTGTCCTCTCAAAATTTCTGCTTTTTAGGGGCGCCTGGGTGGCTCAGTCGGTGAAGCGTCTGCCTTCGGTTCAGGTCATGGTCCCAGGGTCCTGGGATCAAGTCCCACGGCGGGCTCCCTGCTCAGCAGGGAGTCTGCTACTCCCTCTCCTGCTCTCCCTACTTGTGCTCTCTCTCTCTCTCTCTGTGTCAAATAAATAAAATCTTTTTTAAAAAAAGTTCTGCTTTTTGATAAACTGCAAGGAGCTTAGGCAAGTTCCTGACCATTCCCAGGCCTCACTTCCGCGTCGATAAAACGGCAATAATCACACGAATCTTCCGCAGTCTCACTGCAGTCCTGGCAGACAGCGCGGGGCGGGCTGCTGTGTGAGACGTGGTTGTAAAGGTACCAGATTTGACAAATCAGGTTTGCAATGAAATCCCTCAGTTTCTTGATTTAAAAAAAAAAAAAAGCCTATTTATCCTTCTTTCTTAAGAACTGAACAATTCTTCCATTCCATTTATTAAAAGAAAGGATTTTAACAGGGGTATTTTTAGACTGAAGTAACCGCTCATGGAAATGGCCCCTTACCTCTCAGCGAGAAGCCGCGTTCCCGCACTCTTGTACTTCTTGGAATTGGGTGTATGCCCCTCGCTGAGTCCTTCCTGGGCTCCCATGGCACCCTGCTTAAAACCTAATCCAGCACCTGAGCCTGGCACCATCCTGCCCCTGCTCTCCTCTTGGTTAGGATCTGCCTTCCCTTACCCGATTTTTATCCCTCTCTAATGTGGGGTCCTCTCACAATGCCTCAAATATAATACAATTTCTGCATCTTTGTGCCCTGCAGACTGTCCCCTGTCCCCGGAGAGGCCTGCTCTTCCATTCTTGGTCTGCCGGGCGATTTCTGGTTTATCTTCCAAACGCAGCTGAAGGTCACCTTCCCTGCCCAGCACCGAGAGAACTGGCAAGTCTCTAGGATAGCCATCAAAGGTTACTGACAGCCCTGTTTTTGCCTGCATTCCGAAAGCAAGGCTGGGGTCTTTTCCATCCTAAGGCCATAGGGCCTCTTAAGATGGGCTCACGGCAGACACTCAGTAATGGCTTTTGATGACAAAGCTCATCTTATGACAAACCTTCATTTCAAGGGACTCCACAAATATTGCTTCGGGCAGGACACACAGTTTCTTCAGAGAAGGGGAGATGATCCACATGGTGGTTGGAGCGGTTGGGTTCCATTTCTGTGTAGGATACCTTTACATCTTAGCTATAACGCATCCCAGGAGGTACAGCAGATACTTTGGTCTCTTCCAGGTCAAAGTCTGCCCCAAACTTTCCTCTTTCCTTGTTCCCCCGTCGCTTCTGAGGGCTGAGCTGGTTGTCGCTGGCCAGAACCAATGATAATCGTAGGTCTATGTTTTTGCACTGGGTGGGGTTACACATTTAAAGGGACAAACCTCTATTCTCTTTCCCTCTTGAGCCCCTACTCAGACCTAGGCAGGCCCTCATTTGGATTCCCCGTTCAGTGCACAGGGCACTGAGCCCTGCTGAAATCACTGGTCCAACACTGCCATTGGGGGTGGGGCAGGGCTCGGTTTGTGACCTCGGGAGCCGTCACTGGCCCAGACTGTCTCAGATCTCCTATGGCACTATTGCTCTCCCTTGCATGGAGCCTCTAGGGACAGGGAAGAGGTGACTGACAGAAAGGGACCCGGACACCTCTACACTGCTGGTCTTAAGACCCTCAAGAGCACCAACATCCCATTTCCATCTCGAATGGTCCCTGTTGCATTGATAACAGAGTGTCAGCACAACAGACCAAAGAGTGACCTAGAAAGTGGCCCTAAGAACCAACCCGAGGCTGCACGTGGGGAAAGCCCAGGAGTTGACAGCATCATGGAAGGAAGGTCTATTCTGGATCAGGGTCCACCTTCCATACTGGAAGGTTGTAAATCCTACACACGTACTCCCGGGAGCTAAACAAACATGTTTGGTTTGCATCTTCATGCTAACAGGGACAGGGTGGGTAAGAGCCCACCCTCTGCCTAACTGCCTGCACAGCCCTTGCTAGTGAGGCAACTGGTCAACCAGCATCTGCCCCAGCCTCACTTCCCCAGCTGCATCTCAGAGCTGATCAGAACCCAGGGGGCTGTTGGAAGGGATAGATAAAACAATGGACATGCAGATCCCCTGTAAACTTCAAACTGCCGTGTAAATGGGGGAAAAATTATTTACCCAGTGTTCCTAAAAAAGAAAGAAAGAAAAGAAGAAAAAGTCTGAGAGTAATAGAATTGATTTTTAGGAAGTGACTTTAGTAATGCAGAAGGCTTCCTCACTTCCTGCACGCCTGTTCTATGTCAGCACCAGGCAGCACGATTTGTGTCACTGCCTCCTTACAGATCATGAAAGAGACGCTGCGGGGTCACCTTTGCTGGCCCACTTCGCAGGTGAGGACACTGAGTCTGAGCAAGGTCAAGAGACTTGCCAGAAGTCACATAGGCAGTGAGGGACAGTGTGAAGTCAAAGCCATTTCTCTTTCGTGCAGAATACATGAAGATCACCAAAGCCAGGGCTATCTATTCAGAGCCTATCGCAGGAGGGAGTCAGCTACCATCTCTTGCATTTTGGCAGACTCAGATGCGGGCAGAAGATCAGGAAAGCTTCATGGCAGGAAAAGGGAAGGCTTCCAGTGAGCTTGGATTGGAGGCTGTTGGCTTGGGGCAGCTGGAGGCTGGCTAACAAGAAATAGTGTGTCCTATGTGGTTGGCTAGGGGACCATAGTGGACCATCTCTGGTAGGTCCTAACTTGGAAGCAGGGACAGAAAATCGGGAAGGTGTCAGCTATTGATCACGTCCTGGCCACTCTGCGGTGATTGCTTCGGGGGTTAATGTTTGACTTCGTGCATGACTACAAGAGATAGAAGTCTAGCTTCCTACAAGTCTGACTCGCAGACAGCAGGCTGGTTTCCTGGGCTGGATTCTGAAGATTGTGGGTCAGAATTCTACTTTTATATCTGGTCTGGCTGCTGCCCATGTGTACATTCAGTGTCTCACTCCCTTCTACCGCCTGACTTGAAACGTATGCCCTAAAAAAAGGGACACGTTTCTTTCCTGGGGTTTTAAGAGAACACAGGCAACTGGATCCCTAATGAAGCAACTGAACACTCAAGGAAACGCCCTTGGCAGCTCACGACCTTTCTGTTAACTAAAAGAAGTGTCTTGAGGGGCGCCTGGGTGGCTCAGTCGGTTGAGCGTCTGCCTTCGGCTCAGGTCATGATCCCAGGGTCCTGGGATCGAGCCCCGCATCGGGTTCCTTGCTCAGCGGGGAGCCTGCTTCTCCCTCTCCCTCTGCAGCTCCCCCTGCTTGTGTGCGCTCTCTCTCTGCCAAATAAATAAATAAAATCTCTAAAAAAAAAAAAAAAAAGAAATACCTTGAAAAGTTCTTTATTTATTGATCAGCTAGAAGGTGTGAAGAAAAGTTTTAAAACATCGGGCTTATATTCTCTGCAAGAGCAAAATGACCCGGGGTCACGGATAAGGATTCCCTGTGCTAAAGGTTCCCCCTCAAATGTGTGAATGCAGCGGCATTCTCCACCAAGGTTGGCATACTGAAGCGTCCCATTCTCACTTTACAATTCATAACAATAGGGCTGCGTTAGGAGGTGGTGCCTGGCGACAGCTTGAGGAACATTAGAAATAGCAGGCGACTCGGTGGGGATGTTCATAAAGGACCTCCGTGCATAACGGAACATCTGAACACGAGCTGAAAATACCCCAGCAACACGGTTCTTCTTTTTAGTCACATTTTAGCATTTTGGCTTTTGGTTTCTAAAGTTCTGAGACAGACTAAATTAGAAAAATATATGCAAAAATGTTCCTGAGTTCAGCATTGCTTCTGGGTTGGAGATGCTAACTTTTGCATCAGAGGGACCTGGATTTGAGCCTTGAGTCAGTTAGGATGAAGACCTGCTACATATAACGTACAACCCCCTCTCATCGTGGCTGAAATTAGGTTGGAAACATCTAGAGGGAGATAGCTGGGGACTGATAGGGTGGCACCTGGATATCTCCAGGCTCTGGGCTCTGCCATCCTCAACTCTTGGTCTCTTATCTTCAAGGTCAGTATCAAAGATAGCTGCTGGGGTGCCGGCCTTCGTGCCTCTGTTCCAGCCTGACAGAAGGAGAAATGATCAAAAAAGGCATGCCTTCCTTTTATTCTCACTTCTTAGAATTTTCACATCTCATTATCCAGAACCTTTTTATAGCATGGTGCCACCCCTACCCACGACAGTTTAGAAATGGAGCCTGTTTCTTGTCCATATAAAATAACCCCTGAATATACCCAGGGTTCAGCTACTAAACATGAAGCAGATAATAGGTAGACCCTGAGGGTGGGCTCTCCAGATGCAGCTTCTGAGAAGAGAATTTGTATAAACGGAAGATTTACTAGGGAGTGAGTTCAGGAAAACCTGGCAGGGGCGCAGAGAGCTTGGATCAGGAAAAGGATCTAAGGTAGGACGGACGTCATGTTAAGTTAAGCCGTGTCCCACCAAGGGCAACCTTGACCAGTCCCACCAAGAGCTCTGGGACAGTGTAGGGTCCACTCAGAAAAGTCCTGATCGGAATCAAAGCAACTGGAGTATTTACATGCCTACATGTACCCTCACTCACTGAGCAGGGGATGCTCCAGGGAAGATGTGTTCCCAGACACTCTGACTCTACAATCACCAGCAAAGCGAACCCTGAAATTTAAGAGCAGCTCTGTGCCTAGAAAGGCCATTACTGGTGGTTGAAAGTAGGAGCTCACCCATAAGCAGTCTTTTGTTGGTCCATTTGTCTATTTTCAGGTCATATCAACTAAGAATCGTGTGCCTACCAGGAAAGAAAACGAAAATATCTCTGATATTTGGATCTCTGAGTTTTTATAAATGGTGGTTAAAATGGTAGAGTTGGAGCTATAGGTCCTCCTCTCGGGACATCCGTGTCTGCATGTCTGTAATTCAGAAAGAACTCCACTGTGCATTATGTATTGGATGTTTTCCTATCTCCAGAGGGTATTAATAAATTAAATTACAAAGTCTCTTAAAGGAGTGAGGATCTGGCTGGCTTACAGAGATAAACACTTATAGAGATTATTTCCTATAATTGTTAGAAAATAAGAACATTAAACTTCTAATACTTTTACTATGTTACTCGAACTAACTTCAAAGCATTTGAGGAATCCATGTAATTAAGGTAACTCTTTGGCAAATGAGACTGGTTTAACCATTTTGATTTACTAAAAATGGCATGTCTTTTCTTATTCATTCATTTATTTTTAACTTACTTTATTTAAATTCAATTAGTTAATATACAGTGTTATCATTAGTTTCAGATGTAGAGTTCAGTGGTTCATCAGTTGCTTGTAACACCCAGTGCTCATTCCATCAAGTGCCCTCCTTAATGCCCATCACCCAGTTACCCCATCCCTTACCCTCCTCCCCTCCAGCAACCCTCAGTTTGTTTTCTGGGGTTAAGAGTCTCTTACGGTTTGTCTCCCTCTCTGATTTCAGCTTATTTTATTTTTCCCTCCCTTCCCCTATGCTCCTCTGTTTTGTTTCTTAAATTCCACATATGAGTGAAACCGTATGATAATTGTCTCCCTCTGATTGAGTTATTTCACTCAGCATAATACCCTCCAGTTCCATCCACATTGTTACAGATGGTAAGATTGCATCCTTCTTGATGGCTGAGTAATATTCCATTGTATACATACTACACCTTCTTTATCCATTCACCTATCTATGGACATCTGGGCTCTCTCCACAGTTTGGCTATTGTGGACATTGCTGCTATAAACATCGGGGTGCACGTACCCCTTTGGATCCCTACATTTGTATCCTTTTGGTGAATACCTAGTAGTGCAATTGCTGGGTCGTAGGGTGGCTTTATTTTTAACTTTCTGAGGAACCTCCATACTGTTTTCCAGAGTATTTAAGTAGGGTCCACGCACAGTGTGGAGCCCAATCCGGGGCTTGAAATCACGACCCTGAGATTTGTGTTCCACTAAATTGAATCATTCTGAAAAACTCTATTTCAACAGTAATTATGTTCTGTAGGGTGTCAGCTTGAAGACAATTTCCAAGACCTCTAAGTAATTTAAACCTTCAGACCAATATGGCATTAATCAGTGGATAATTATTGAATGCCTGGATCATTTCTAAGCAAGGTGAATACCGAAACATTGATTACTAAGCACAATTTTAAATTTTATAGACCTTTGCTTCATATTTTCAAATACATTGTGGCATATTAACGAACATGTACATTTTTGACTGTCAGAGATTTTTGGAGAGATGTGGCTAGAATAGAACAATCTGTGGGTTCGTGAGTGGTAGCAAGTCTCAAGCAACCGTCCCCCACTTTGCTCTATGAAAAGGAAGTTACTTTGGCACCAGTGACGGAGAAAAAAAATTTGTGTACATGCTTCTATTTTTCAAGGAAAACAGTAGTTTTGTCCTGAAGCAACATTTCTCAGATTTTTGTGTGTGGGTGTGTCTCTAGATACCTTTACCTCACAATTATGGAAGACCCCAAAGAGCTGTTGATTTTATGGTTGGAACCATGACTGTTTTCTGTATGGGAAATGGAAACTGAGAATTATTTTTATAAGATTATTTATTTATTTATTTGACAGAGAGAGAGAGAAGACAAGTAGGCAGAGCAGCGGGCAGAGGGAGAGGGAGAAGCAGGCTCCCCGCCGAGAAGGGAGCCCGATGTGGGGCTCAATCCCAGGACCCTGGGATCATGACCTGAGCCGAAGGCAGACACTCAACTGACTGAGCCACCCAGGAGCCCCATGGAAACTGAGAATTTCTTTTTTTAATTTAAAAAAATTTTTTTTTATTATTATGTTATGTTAATCACCATACATTACATCATTAGTTTTTGATGTAGTGTTCCATGATTCATTGTTTGTGCATAACACCCAGTGCTCCATGCAGAACGTGCCCTCCTTAATACCCATCACCAGGCTAACCCTTCCCCCCACCCCCCTCCCCTCTAGAACCCTCAGTTTGTTTTTCAGAGTCCATTGTCTCTCATGGTTCATCTCCCCCTCTGATTTCCCCCCTTTCACTCTTCCCCTCCTGCTATCTTCTTCTTCTTTTTTTTTTTTTTTACATATAATGTATTATTTGTTTCAGAGGTACAGATCTGTGATTCAACAGTCTTACACAATTCACAGTGCTCACCATAGCACATACCCTCCCCAATGTCTATCACCCAGCTGCCCCCTCCCTCCCCCCCCCCCCCACTCCAGCAACCCCGTTTGTTTCCTGAGATTAAGAATTCCTCATATCAGTGAGGTCATATGATACATGTCTTTCTCTGATTGACTTATTTCACTCAGTATAACACTCTCCAGTTCTATCCACGTCATTGCAAATGGCAAGATTTCATTCCTTCGGATGGCTGCGTAATACTCCATTGTATATATATACCACATCTTCTTTATCCATTCATCTGTCGTCGGACATCTTGGCTCTTTCCACAGTTTGGCTATTGTGGACATTGCTGCTATAAACATCGGGGTGCATGTACCCCTTTGGATCCCTACATTTGTATCTTTGGGGTAAATACTCAGTAGTGCAATTGCTGGATCGTACGGTAGCTCTATTTTCAACTTTTTGAAGAACCTCCATAGTGTTTTCTAGAGTGGCTGCACCAGCTTGCATTCCCACCAACAGTGCAGGAGGGTTCCCCTTGAAACTGAGAATTTTTTAAGTGCTTATTTACGGATACATTTGAAGAGAACAGAGAATGCGTTGCATGTTAATAACCTGTTGGCATTATTAAGCTAGTCTTTCCTTGAAAAGCCCTGATGGGTGTCCTCAAGTAAAGTGTCAATGGATTCCAGAACAGGAAGGCGCTAATGAAGGACAAACTTGGAATTTTTATCTGGTTTGGTTTTTAATACCTGAATTCAGAAATTCCGACGGAGTCCCCTGACTTTGTGTGCCTGTGTAGTTATTTGTAGAGGTTCGATAGGAACTGTCCTCCTTGTTACTAGGATATAACTGGAAAAGTTGGTTATGCAATGAAGGTCTTGCCTAGAATGTCATATTTGAAAATGATGCTTATTGATTTGGTATGGCCATGTTTTTTGAAAAAAGAGCTTTAATGAGATATAATCTATAGTGGACAATTCACTCATTTAAAGTATACAGCTCAGTGCTTGTTCAGAGTTGTGCACAATCTGTTTTAGAATATTTCATCACCCCCCCCCATACCCTTTAGCCACTATCCCCCCGTCTCCTGATCCCCCCAGTCCTGGGCAACCACGGTCTGTGCCTGTGGATTTGCCTCCTCTGGACAGTTTGCATAAACAGAATCACACAGCATGTGGTCTTTTGTGACCAGCTTTTTTCACTTAGTGACATGTTTTCCAAGTTCATCCATGTTGTAACGTCCTCGGTCCTTTTCCTGGCTGAATAATATTCCATTTTGTGGATCTGTTATGTTTCATTTACACATTGGTAAGTAGATGGCCATCTGGATTGTCTTCACCTTTTGGCTGCTGTGAACATTCCCGGACCAGTTCCTTGTGGACCTAAGTGTTCACTTCTCTTGGTTGTGGACCTAGGCGTGGAATGGCCAGATCATGTGGTAACTGCATGTTGAACATTTTGAGAAACTGCCAGACTGTTTTCAGAAGTGGATGTACTTTTCTCTAAAGATTGCCCGCTTTTATTTCTAGATCTTTTCAATGATGAAGTTCCGAGCACTGTAAATTTATTAGTATTGACTGAATCTCCCCAACAACCCTGCGAGGCAGGGATTACTAAGCCCATCTTAGAGATGAGGCTACTTGTTCAACGTCACTCAGATGGTAAGAGGCGGCCCTGGGACAGACTTAAGTCCATTCAATCCCAAAGCTCTGTCCCTCCCCTCTGGCTCCCCCTGCCTCCCAGGAGCTGAGTGATTGGTGGGCCCTTTCCTTCCTCCACAGGCCGAGGGATGCCATGGAAAGTTCCTCTCCTTCCTCTTCTTGCCCCAGCGAATCCCCCAGACCCTGTGCAGTGTGTTCCGTATGAACCAGCGGAGATGCAGAGCCGGATCCTGACGTCCTAGAGGCTCTGGACTTGCCGGAGCTGGAGGGGTTGACATCCAGAGGACAGAGGCCTTTGCTATGACCCCCGGCCCATCTGGGGAGTCTGAAAGTAAGAGCGTAAGTGCTCCACATGTTCAGCAGGTCTCTTCTGTAGCTCTGTGGTCGTCCGTCTCTTTGGCTCCCCTCTTCCTTCCTCACCGTTCAGCTGCTGCAGGTCTCAAGAGCAGATTAAGGAGTAGATCAGAGGGTAAGTTCCATCAGAGTGATTAACTTAAAAAAATCAAAGTAGATGATCTGGCTACACGTATCTAGGCATGCCCTAGGCCTCAGTTTCCTCCTTTGAAAATTAAATATTTACCTCTAACGCAGCTGTGGGGATGAAAAGTCGTATTGCTCGTGCTGGGAACACAGTACCCGAAGATAAACATTTGGTCTCTTCTCTGCATCTTGGTGTTGGCAGCGTGCCAGCTGCCGGCCTAAATGCTCACAACGGGGATCCTCGCCCCAGATGTGTGTGCAGCCCTGCACTTACACCCACTCTGCAGATGAGAAGACCGAGACTCAGAGGTGATAAGACTGTGCAGGGAGTAAGACGCAGGGCTGGGACTACAACTCAGGCTTCTTGACTCCAAAGATGAAGCTCTTGCGACACCTTTGCTCTGTAACAGCCTGGAGCTGAGTCAGGCAGAGCTGACTGCTGGTGGTGGACGGACGGCTCAGCTCAGCTCGGTGTCACCCTCAGCCTGGCTCCACAGACAGCCTGGAGGAGGCTCTAAGAGGCCCTCTTGCAGTGGCGACAAACGGATGAGGCGTGGACAGAGCCCATTCACGGCAGCACTCATGAGTGTGAGTGGAGCCCCTGTCCCCTTCCTCTGTAGGGTTTGCTCTCGTGAGACATAACCAGAAACATCGGCGTGGTGCTGGCCTCCTGCTGCTCAGAACCCTGGCCAGGCTGCCAAGGACATGGAAGCACCCTGATGCACGTCTCCGACCCAAAACCAAAATGGGACCGGGGAGTCGGGCCATCGCCTCGCTGTTAGATCATCTGAAGTGGACAGGGAGCTATGAGGTAAAAAAGCCTGCAGAAGCAGGCCCGTGGGCACACTTAGGGCCTTAGCACACATGTCCTGAGCTCCTTGCTCACAGTCTCCCGGGGAAGCTGATCAAACAAGGGTTCCGATCTTTCGTCCTCTGATTTCTGAAAAGCACCTGCGGCCCCCAAGGCTTCCATCACTGTCCGGGAGCTTGATCTGCTCCTAAGAAAGTCAGCCAAGAGGCACAGCCCTGGGGCAGGCTGCTCTGGGACTGAATTAGAGTTTTCTCCTAGGACACAGGAAGGAGCATTGCCCTGAGTCCCGCCTCTGCCACAGGCTGAAACACAGCTCCGGACACAGGAGGCCTCTCCCCGGGCCTTAGTTGTCCTCCCTCTAATCCCAGGAGGACTGGAACTAGTTTGGGGACCCAGAGAAACTGCACCATTTGATCCCACTGAGCCAGGACTCTGCCTCAGAATCCTTCTTAACACAGAGCTCCAAGCAACTACTGCCGATAAATCAAGAGTTGGCTTCCAAGAGGAGACCTGGTTGCTGCCCTTGGACACATTCATCTCGAGGCATCCCTCAGCTCTAAAGACCTGTCATTCTCCTCTGTGGCCCATATGTTTGTCCCCTTGTTCCTTTTGTCAAGGTTTCCCTGGACTCCTTGTGCCTTGGCTGGGAGGTTGGGGCTGTGATTCGGTGGCAGGGGATAGACAGGCAGGAGGAAGAGCTCCCACGGCCTCAGGAGAGGTTGTCCTGGTGCTGCAGAATTGGGTCGTGGCGAACCAGGCTCTGCAGCTTTCTGGCCAGTCCTGCTGAGTGTGGTTTTGCAGGTGGCAACTACACCAACTACTGGTAGAAGGACACCAACAGAGAGGCATGGAAATCTGAGCTCCTCCAGGCAGGGGGGTGACCACTAGAGCCAATTCAGAACCTGCACACTTGAGACGCTCTCCTGGCCCGGCCACCCAAGACCCCACGTCAATACAGCATCCTTGCTACCGCGTGGCTAGTTCACACGTTAATAGGGTGATGTCGTTCTAAAGTGGTTCCTAAGGTCTTTGTGACACAAAGCCTGAAGAAATCCTGAGGTTTCCTGTTGCAGTCACAGAAAATGAGTGGTGGTAGGGCGCCTGGGTGGCTCAGTCGTTAAGCGTCTGCCTTCGGCTCAGGTCGTGATCCCAGGGTCCTGGGATCGAGTCCCGCATCGGGCTCCCTGGGGCAGGAAGCCTGCTTCTCCCTCTCCCGCTCCCCCTGCTTGTGCTCCCTCTTTCGCTGTGTCTCTCTGTCAAATAAATAAATAAAATCTTTAAAGAAAATGAGTGGTGGTGGCTGAGGAAGATTTGGGGCAGCTCCTTAAGTGCCCTTCAACACAAAACACAGCTCACGTTAAAAAGAGCGGTGTTGCTGCAGCTTCCTCAGCCTTGAGTAGGAGGACAGGGATAAACAGACGCAGGATTCTCTGCCAGAAACAGAGGTTTTGTGTTGATTTTATGCTGTCGGAAAACATCCAGATAGAAAGCAAAGCCTATACATTTTTTAGACATGTTGTTGTGCTCAGCCAAATACCAGACTTCACTGACGAGATAAAGACACGAAATTCAAGTGGCGCATTTTCAATTTCTGAAGTCACATTTTCTTACCTTATAAGGGAATCCTAAAAGAAAAGCACCACAAGGCACAAGGCCAGTTCGATTCTATACGTGTTTGTGGAGCACCTGCTGTGAGGATGGAGCCAAGCCAGCCCTGGGGGAGCAGGTACTCAGGGGGCATCGTTCCGGCCCTTGGGGAGCTTCCAGTCCAAAGGCAGAGAGAACCAGAAGCAATAAAAGTTCCAGTGGGAAGGGATGGGGAACTGTCCCTCTGAGGCCCTGAGGGCTCTGCAGACCTGTTCAAACATGTCCAGGTCAGGAGAGGGCGGAAGGCTTCCTGTAGGAGGCAGCATTTCAAGACGGGTCTCAAGAGAAAAGCAGAAGGGTTTTCCATCTGGGGAGAGACCTGCGGAGGCCCACGCCGAGCCTGTGGGCAAGATCCAGGAGGGGGAATTCTGGCTGAAAGCAGGTGGAAGTCGCATAGCAGAGAAGCTCCAGGAGCTAGGTCAGGAAAGGTGTTCGGGGCTTGAAGGCCTGGAGAGGGGCAGCTAGTATGGAGGTGCCAGGGCACCCACTGAAAGGGCCGAGTGGAGAAACAGCTCCAACAGAACAGGGCGTGAGGAATCCAGTGTCCGTTCCCCCCCAGAAATCAGGGGACACCACAGCCAGCCTGGCTTTACTTTGCAGGAATAGATGGGACAGTAGAGAGGCTGCCGGGTCCAAGGCCACATACTAGGGGTGGCACAGGCCCAGAGCCCACAGCCCTGGCCTGCAAGCCCGGGACGCCGGCCGGTGGGCCAGGGCCGACAGTGGGCCTGCAGACGGCAGAGCATGTTGCCCGAAGGGGACAGGGCTAGTCACCAGCGATAAGGCTGAGCCACTCTGGCACCAAGTGCAGGGCCCTGACAAAGGCGGTCTGCTGAGGCACTTGGAACGGCTACAGCCCTTCTGAACATAGTGCCAGTTCACCCCTGCAAGGGCTTTCTTCATACACCCATCTGACGACGCCAGGTCAGTTCTTCCTACCGTGGGCTGCACGGGGAGCTGCACGGGCTAATATGGCTATTACAAGTGAAATTTAAATGAATGGAAGTTATCTAACACCAGCAATTCTGGCCCCCAGTTGCACGAGCCACGTTTCCAGCACTCTAGCCACACGCGGCCAGGGGCTACTGTGTTAGATCGCACGGAATAGAACCTTTCCATCACCATGGAAAGTTCTATTGCATAGTGCTGATTTGGAATGGGGGTCAGCGAGCTGTGCCCCAGCCTGGGGGTTCAAATCCAACTATCACGTGTTTTTGTAAATAAAGTTTTATTGAAACACAGCCACGCTTGCTCTTTGGTGTATTACATGCCTGTCTGCTTCTGAGCTACCGCAGCCGAGCTGAGTACCTGCGACCGAAACTGGCCGCAAAGCCCGCAATCTTTACTACCTGATCCTTTATAAGGCAAGTTTGCCATCTCTGGGGTAGACGGTCGGAAAGCTGCATAAGGATCTTTTCTGGAAAGATGCTCGCTGGCATCCCCAGCAGTCACCAGTGGATGCCCAGCATCAGGATGATTTTCCCCAGGCACGTGGCTCCCCTGGGAAGGAGGCAGGAGACACACAGCTGTCAGCAGCAGTACCAAGCTTGGTGGGGGGCACAGGGTACCCCTCCCCAGGCCGGCACTGCCTCTGGAGGGACTGACCTCAGGGAGAGGCAGTGGGCATGGCATTTGGGTGGTGGCAAGTCTGCCCAGGAAAACCACACGCTGGAAGGATCTCACCATCAGCTTGCTTTATTCTTCTTACTCTCCCCAGGTCAGTGAGGCAGCAACGTTCATACAAAGAAGACAAAGTGTTTTCTTGTATCACCCCTCCCAAACCAATATTCCACAGATAACTCTAAGAGCTTTTCATCACATTTGGCCTAAGTGGAAGGTCCGGCATCCCACACATCAAAAATAACTCCCTTGGTGATGTTAGGCCAACTTATGAGCGCTCATTTCTATGAAAGGAGGAACATCTTGAGCAGAGAGAGGGTTGCAAGTCAGCCTCCCTCCGGCCCTTCTTGAGTCCTGCAGGTCAAAGAGGGGAGCCAGGCTGAGTGATCGACTCCCTTGGGAAGGGCGCCTTCTTCTGCTTGTCCCTGTCCAGGCGGCACCCGGGGCTGCTGGACCAGCAGGGAGCCTGGGGGTTCTCTGTGGACCCTGCACTCCGGCTGCCCACCAATCACTGGTGAACTAGTTCAGCATTTTTCTCCTTTTATAAACACAGTCCTTTGTGGAAAGGGGGACTATATGGATTCAAGAGGCTCACAGATGCTCACTTGGTAATGGCTCTGTTGTCAACAGAGCATGGAATTAATCTGTGGCAGCTTGGAATGTCCCGGGGCCAGAGAGGGTGGGTTCTGTCAGAATGCCCGTGAGCATCTCAGATGGTAACTTCTGGCACCGCAGGGCCCCAGGAGTGCTGCAACTGGAGCCACGCAAAATGCAAATGCACGAGGACCTCTTGCTGTCACAAGCCTTGGAAGTCACGGAAATGTTCTATTCCGTGTGATCTAACACAAGCAAGTAGGGGGAGGGGAGCACCGGCTTCCCTTCCGGTGCAGCCAGGAGACCCCGAGCTGGCAAACCCCCTCTCTGTCTCTAATTCTCAGGTTGAGTTGCTGAATTCTCACTCCTACCAGCCTTTCTCTGCTGATCTGAGTTATTTGGATAAATGGGACAAAGACAACAACAAATATCCTAAGCTTTCAGCCCTCCCCTCGGGACCAGGCTTTCAATACACACATTCTCCCAGGCCTTCGTGAATTACAGAGAAAACAATAGGGAGCGAGTCCTCTATGGAGCTACAACTGGGGGTAGTTTAATTTGCACGGGTCCGGGACAGGTCTCAAGTGTTGGGAGGTCACCCGCGCTGTCGTCTCTTCCGCCCCCGCAGCTTCAGCCGCCTGGCTGGCAGGCTGATGGGCTGTTTCCCGAACTTTTCCATGATCTCCCTGATCCTGGCCAGGTTGGTTTTGCTGAGTGTGAAGTCACACTGCGTGGCCCCCATGTCATAGCCGACCATGCAGTTCTTGGTGGATGAGGTGAACCCTTCGGCTTTGACTGTGACCACATACTCTCCGGGGTTCAGGAGGCGCCAGTAATCCCCATCGCTGGCTGTGAAGAGAAAGGAGGTGAATTCAGAGCAGTTCTCTTCTAAGGCAGATACCACCAGCCCTGCTATTCCAGAACCGGTGTCCCAGCCAGAGAGAGACTCAGAGGCTGGCCTCGTGGAATTCGAGCCTCTGCAGGGACAAATTTTTTTTTTTTTTTGCAAATTCTTATTTTCCTCTTTGGAAGCCACCTTAATGGTTTTAACAGGCAGAGGGCTGGGGTGTAGGCTCCCCACAGTGTTCATACACATGAGTGAAGATGGAGAAATGATCACTCACACTCTCTCCTCTGTGACAATACACGCCGTTCATTATGAGCCTGAGCTTCCAAATGCTATGCCCTCACCACAAAATGCCATCTTGAAAAGCCATCAGCGCCTGGCTTCCTGGTCTCCCTTAGCCTGGCGATAAATACAGAAGAGTAATTCTTTTAAGAGGTGGGGCTCTTCACTTCTGAAAAGAGAAAAGACTCCAGGGGACCAGGGCCAAATGATCTGCGAGGAGGCCTGGTACCTGCATTCCTGGGCCCAGGGGGCGGGGGCGGCAAGAGAAACGGGAAGCTGTAGGAGCCGAGACAGCGGTGCTGCGAAGCGGAGCTCCCCCCTCCCCCGCGACACTGCTGCTCAGTCACCCAATAACACGTCGGGGCCCCGGGTCCACCCCTAGCTCTGGACTCCACGTCTGTTGCAGAGAGGGCTTCCAGGCCAACGTTCTCCTCCCAGGAGCCTACAACAGGCTGAGGACACTTAGACCCCTGACCTGAAAAGAGGCTTTGAGGCGAAGAAGGGGTCACCAGTGACCTCCCCCACCCACCCATGGAGGACGTGGCGCCCAGAAGGTCAAGGCAGGCACTGATCCGCTGAATCTGCAAGCAAACTTCTGAGGCAGGTTGCATGATGAGTCCCCTTTCCACGTCAGTAATCTGATGCCCAGGGAGGCATGATGTCCGGCATGAGGTCACCCGGCCAGTCACCAGCAGGCCCCCCAGCACCAGGTTCGGCTCTCTCTCTCACGGCAACCTGGGTGTCCCACCCATTCCGAGGCTTTGGTGCCAGAAGAAAAAGGAGAGGGGTAAGGAGGCCCCGGGCCGGGCTCCCTTGTCGACCACAAGCCCTGAAGTCTTCGAAGGGACGGGAGCAGCGCCGTGTGTGTGTGCGACTGTCTATCTCCCCCCAACTCACGTAGGACACTCTGAAGCGTCAGGTCGAAGTTACCATCTTTATTCAGCGGAGACACCCCCACATAAGTAAGTGAGCTCCCGAGAACGTGTTGTGAAAAATGGACTCCATAGGCAGCTGTCTGCCACACGTACATATGGCCCGCTCACTGGCAAACAGGCCTCAGTGGGGGGAGTCGGGGTCCACCCAGCGTAGGCGGCTTGCTCCCCGGTTCCTCGGGGCTGCGCCCTGCGTCTTCCTTAGGGAAAAAATGCAAGCTTCTCAACGAAATAAAATGCCACCTCATGCTTGGCAGCAGGCAAGAGCCCATGATGAATTCTTTGTCATGCAGTCAGCTGGCCTGAGCCTCACGATGCAATTCACCCTTCGGAGAGGGAAACTTCCTTTGCTTTCCCCTGGGTTCCTACAGATTATCCCAAGTCTTTCTTCCTTGGCTCTCACCATAGTGTGCAATTAACTTTAAAGTTTTCCTTTATAATTGTTTGTAGATCTCCCCCGCTAGAATGTCTACTCCCTGAGGTGAGTGGCCATATTTGTCTCCTTTACCACAGTAGCTCTAGGCCAACACACAGGATGTTCTTCGTAAGATATGTTCAAAGAATGAATGAAACTATCAGGAATTTGTTTAGGTTCACAGAATCAGAATGAGGGGTGTCCGCTCTGGAATCAACAAGTTTCTACTTCTGAAACATGGATGCTCTCCTCTACCTGGCAATGCACCCTCTCCCCCAAAAGTTCTTGGTTAGGCTTTCCCCACACTTCTCCCCAAGGCTCTTGTAATCTCAGTTTCTTCCCCCGACCACCAGTAAAGTCTAGAATCATCCACTTCATAAAATTCAGGGGTCAGCATGGTAGGTTACTATCCCACAGGGCAACCAGGTCTGTGTTCAAGGGTGAATGTTCTGTCGAGCTGTGGGGTTGGGGGTGGGTACACAGCTGGTGTCGCTCAGCACGGTGGACAGAGGGACAACCCACATGCTCACAAATGTCCATTCGGTAGCAGGTCAGGTTAGTGTCCACCAGACAGAGGACGGTCATGGGGCATTCTGAGCCAGGTGCTTGGCCAACATCTTTGCATGCATTTAGAAAGTACTCTGACTAGCTTCTCTCCTTGGATTTCAATTCCCCTGTTGATTTTATGCAAAATCCCTCCTGAAAGAAAACTTGTCAGATCACAGAAGCCTTGGAGAGAGATCAAGGCAAACTCAGAGCGTATGTTGAGCACTGAAAGACGCCGAAATAAATATGATAAGGAACCATATGTAAAGTAGAGTTCATCTATCAGGAGAATACACTGGGACATTATTTTAGGGGGAAATAAAGGAGAGGGGGAGGCGGCTCCCATCGGCTCATCCAAACCACTTTGGTGATCACAGGGCCTCGAGGTTCCGAGCTCACTGGGCACAGCGCTCTCTTCTGGCTTGTGGGGCTCGGGGGGCTCTTTCTCTCCCACCCCACTTAAAACCCTCCTGTTTTCTCACATGGCATACCAAGCACTAATAGTCCCAAGAACATTCTAGGTTCTTTTGTGAATCTTTCTTTTATAGGAGCTTGGTAGCAATGCTTAAAATACAAGTCCTATGCGGAGCCAGATATAGCAGCCCCCCTCAATTCGTAATGATCACCAGCACCCCGCGTTCAGAACCTGTGAACAAACGAATGGACGAACGGACGGATGAGTCCGGGAACGAACGCACGGCCCCGCGGATGCCGGTGAAGGGCGGCTATGTCCCGAACGCCTTGCTGCACGGCGGGAAAGCTCACGGGCAGCGGCTGTGAGGTCAAGGACAAACAGTAGGCAGGTTCAGAAAATTCGAGGCACGTCATGGCATTACACAGCGGTCTACTATTTTGTGGCATGTCAGCTACAATTCACCCATTTCAACAATCCCTGGCCTCCTGTACCGGGCATGTCGGCAGGCAGTCATGTCAGCCTGGCGCTGAAGAACACGTGGGCGATGTGTGAAGCCCAGCCTCCCCCCTCCTACGGTCCCAGAGGCTCTGTTTCCTTGAAGGTCAGTAGGGATCGCTTGTTTGAAGGACTGGGTCTGTTAATGCCTATGAACAATCCAGAGAAGAAGCTCCTGTCCCCTCAGGAGGGACAGCATGGGGGCAAACACAGGGGCACCGCATTCGCAGTCCCTAGCCCCTGGCTCAAATCCCAGCTCAGCCCCTCTGCGCTACCAGAAACAACATGTCGGGTCCATTCATTCATTCGAACTCATTCATTCATTCAATAAATATTAAGCACCTACTGAATGCCAGGCAGTGTGCTTGTACTTAATTGAGGCACAAAAGGGTCAAGGACCCCTGGTCTAGAAGCCAGCGAGGGAGGGGCAGAGACACCAGAAGGATGGTAGTCAGATGTCAGGTGTGGAAGTGCTATGGGAGGAGAAGGCAGGAGGCCGGGAAGAATCACAGATGGTAGGGGCAGGTGTGCAATGTTAGAAAAGGTGGTCACTGTGGTTGGCTTTGTTGACAGAGTGACAGCTGAACAAAGACCTGAAAAGGACAAGGAAGGAACCAAAGGATTCTCAAGGAAAGGAGGTTCAGGCGGCACGAGGTGCTAGAGCGAGGACCCCGACGTGTGGCCTCAGCCCTCCAGGAAGGAGCCTGGAGGGCTGTGGGAGAGGGCAGAAAGCACAGGGGAGCAAATATTCCTGTTTGACCAAAACCGGGACTCATGATTTTCAGTTTTAAATGGAGACAGTCCTGGGCAAACCAAGAGAGCTGGTCACCCCAGAAGAAGAGGTTTGGGAGGTAACCGGTAGCCCAATCCCGTATGGCTCTGGGGGTACCACAGTGACCCCGACAGGGGCCGGGGCTGAGACCAGCCAGCAGCCGAGGAGATGCTGAGCGGGCATAGATACTGCATCTGTGTGCTGTTAGACTGGGGGTGGGGGTGGGGCAGAACCAAGGCTGAGCCTCTGTTCCTCATCTGCACCTTGTAGATCATTCCAGCCATCACAGGCCGTACAAGTGATAACACATGGGGAGCACAGAAGCAAGATGGACTTGGCCCAGTTTCCCTGGGATTGCCCTTGTTTTAAATCTGACAGTCACACATCCTGAGAACCCTCTCAGTCCCGGGCCGCTGGCTGCCCCGTCCAGTGTAAGCTCTTGAACCAACAGGTCAAGGTCAGACCTCATTAAACACCTGCCGAGTCAGCCTCAAATCCTGTTTCTCCCAGTTGTTCGAGTGTGTCCGAGGGCTGAACAGGTCTTTCTCGTGGCGATCACGATTTCCCTTCTCCTGCTGCTGAGTCTGTGCTCGGTACCCGGGTGGGACCTGGAGTAGGTTGAATGATGGTCTCCAGAAGCCCACATTCTACTACCCAGACCCTCTAAATGTGACCTTATTTGGAAAAAGGATCTTTGCAGATACAATTAAGGATCTCCAGATGAAATCATCCTGTATGACCCGGGGGGGCCCTAAATCCAATGACAGGTGTCCTTATAAGAGGCAGAGAGGAGGAGGCAGAGGAGGAGGCCACAGAGATGGAGGCAAGAAGTGGAGTGATGTGGCCAAGGAAGCTGCAAGAGCCAAGGTAGGGTCCTCCCCAAGGGCTCTGGAGGGAGCACGGCCCTGCTGACACCAGGATTTCATACCTCCGGCCTCCCTAACTGTGAGAGACTACATTTCTGATCTTGTAAGTCTGTGGTCATCTTCACGACACGCACTGGAAACCAACACAGGACCCAATGCCCCCCGCCCACTGCAGCTGACACCAATGCAAAGCCATCTGCCCACAGTGATGACACCACGCTCTGCAGTCTCCCTGCGGCCGAAAACCCCAGTGCGTGGGTGTCAGCAGGCCCTCGTACACACCATCACCACCAGAACCCCTGCAGACAACCTGCTTTAGGCTTCTAGCCAATTCTCTCCCCCGCGCACCTGTCACTGCATCACGTTGCACACGTTCCCTGTCACAGTCAAGGTCACTGTCTCCTTACCTGGCTCTGGGTGCACCGAGTACCATCCTGGGCAACAACGGTCCTGGGCACAAGGGAAAACTACATGGGTTTCCCAGCAGCGGGGAAGCCCTGAGTGAGCAGGGCCATGCTGGGGCTGGGAGTCCAACACCTGAACCCGGGCCCCACCTGCCCCTTAAACCACCAGTGGGTCCTTTTACCTCCCTGCACCTCTAGTTTTCACCTGAATAAGGGAAAAAGCAGAAAGCACAGGCTGAAAATCATGCTTTCCAGGGTCTGCATGGGGTGTCCGAGGAAAGAGACAAGAATTCAGCTCTCCGTAAGAAGTTTCCGGCACTTGACATGTGATTTTAACCCAAGTAAAACGCTTCGAGAAAACAGACATTCCCTACCGAGAGACAGTTCGTCTATGCTCGTGGTTACCTGTTCGGATGTCATGGTTAACGCCTTCCACAGAGATAATGGCATTCGGAATTCCTTTCCCATGGAAGTCCCTCACAACACCTTTGATGCCACGATGGACCTGCTCAGCAAACACAACAAGAAACGGGGTGAGCTCATGATGCACTTGACCCAAAGCACATGGTGAAGGAGGCTGTAAGCCGAACGCCACCCCAGGGCCACCGGGAACCCTCTCAGCACCTTATCTAGCTCAAAAGCTCCCTGGCTGTGCCTGGATTTGGTATGTAAACTTCTGGGTTCCCTTTGGGTCCATGTACTGGGAAGTCTTCCATCGGAGTTCAGATATTCCAGAGGCTTAAAAAATATTAGGATCTGAGATGGTTCATATCAAGCACACCCAGTAAAAATGGAATTTAATTTTTTCTAGGCACATTTGTTTAGACTTTCCTGAATTCTATGGACCTAATATGTAGACCCAACCACTTAAGGGTCAGAGAGAAAAGAAAAGAGTCAAAGGCATTCCTATAAACTACAACTCCGTCCATAGGGCCCTTCTGCTGATGAACTGTGTCACATGATACACATCACTCTGAACCTCGTGCCTCAGTTTCCCCATCCATAGAACGATGTGACAATCGCAGGTGGCATACTATCATTTCCAATGACACTATACGTATTACTGTGCCTGGGCATTTTATCCATAGCAGGTGCCTTGGTGGCACGGGATTACTTGAGAATGATCAGAGCCTTCTCTCTTTTCATAGATGAAATGAAAAAGAGCCTTCACTCACAAAATGCCAGGGCGTGGACAGAGAGTGTGCTCATAGCTTCCCAAGAGGAAAGAACAGGTTCACACCCACTGTGCCAGGCAAGTGCACTCTGTGCAAGGGCTGCACAGAGTCTCCAGAGACCCTCGTGGGGCAGACTGGGACGCTAGGTGCCAGGGCTCACCTCTGCCAAGGTCAGTGGAGGTGGAGGTGCAGGTACCAGGAAGCTGGCAGCCTGAGCATTGCCTGAAAAGTGTCTTCTGATTCATCTACAACAACCCGTGGAAGGGGCGGCCTCCGTGCACGATCCTGCCAAGCCTCAGAACCACACTTCCTAATGGATGGGAGTCACAGTAGAGTCACATAATTGAGGCCCAACATTCCTTTTGTTTATTCCTCTGGTTTCCGGTTAGTCTGTTCCTTAGTGGGGCATGGATGTTACTGGATTCATTGTAGCACGGACCTAGAATTGGTTTACTCAATGCTACAGGATGGGTGTGTCCTTGGGAGCAAGAGGAAGGGAAGGCGGGGGAGGTGCCTAGTGGATCCAGCAGGGCTTCCTCACCAACTGCAAGCAGAACCCTGGCAGGGGCTCGGGGGACCTCTTCCCAGGAGCCTCCCACACCTGCAGCAGAGCCTCTCAGCCTCACCGCCATGGTGGGCACCACGGTATCTTCCAACAATCCCCATGGTGAAGTCCTTACTCCTGGGACCTTAGAATGTGACTGTATTTGGAGACCATGTCTTTAAAGAGGTGATGAAGTTAAAATGAGGTCATTCGGGTGGGCTCTGATCCAATCTGACTCCCTCCCCTATAAGAGGAAATGGGGACCCACAGAGGCACCAGGAGTGTGTGTGCATGGAGGAAAGACTATATAAGGACAAGGAGAGGAGACGGCCATCTGCCAGCCAGGGAGGCTCCTCCGAATGAAAAAACCTGCCAGCACTTTGATCTTGGACGTCCAGCCTCCAGAACTGTAATTTCTGTTGCTTGAGCCCCCCTGGTGTCTATGTTTTTATGCAACCCTAGCAGACTAGCACAGGGGGCCTGAGCATGCTGGCTCGGACATGTCATCCCCTCCCCACAGGGCAGCATCTGGTCACACTCACTGTGATGACCCAGTGTGAGCCATTGACAAGGCTTTACAGCTCACTCTGCAGGGCTGAATCAAGTGCAGATAGACGGTGGTTCTTCGAGCACTGTTTGGGGCTGGCCCAGCATGACAGCCGGAGTCCCAAGTACTAACTCAACTCAGTCTCAGGCTTTCAGTCCCCTAATAGGCCCCATTCCTTTGCCAGCCCCCACCCCGATGTGTGCTCATGCCATACCTGCTCCATGAACACGATTAAGGACTCTCGATTATTCTCCCACTCCTCGGGCAGCTCACTCTCGTGCGGATACTTGTCACAGCCCACGTAGATGGACAGCTCGAAGCAGTTGGTGTGAAGGTAGCTGAAATCATTGAGACCTGCCAAGCCAACCGGACAATGCTGTCACCAAACAGTGACAAGGGGCAGGAGGGAGACAGCAAGAATGTTCAAGAACGGGATTCAGAAGACCTCATTTGAACAAGGAGGTGTCCAGTATCTACTGTAGACTACAAATGAATTATAGCAAAGGTGAGGGGAGGGGCTGGGGAGGGAGAGAGAAGATGTAGCCAGAATGGTTTCTGGGGAAGACAGGAGTACATGGGAACAACTCTGACAAAAGGAAGACCGAAATCAGTGCTTTTCAGATAAAATTCTGCTTATTAAACTCAGTTTAACACACTATTTTTAGACTAAAGCTACCATGAATTAACAGTACGGATTCTAAGCATTTGATCAAGTTTCTCTCTCTAGTTACTCTCTCTCAGCTGCAGTTCTGGAACAGTGTTCTGTTCTAATTCATACCAAGAGCTACCCCGACCGCCCTCCACTGAGTGCCATCCACGAGCCCGGACCTGTCCTTAGCGCTCTGCATCCACTGACCACAAACTCAGCAGAGAGGCAGGCAGCACAGTTTCATGAATAAGAAAATGGAGGTAGAGAACAGCTAAGCAATGTACCCAGAACCGTGTGTCTGGAAAGGGCCGGAGTCGGGGTTTGAACCAGGTATGTGTGATGCCAACACCTTGCTCTTATCTCCAGGGCTTGGCTGCTCGGGGGCCGCAGGACGAGCACACTCACCCACCGAGCCTGACGGCAGAGGGATCTCGAACATCCGACACTATTGCAACAGGACGTGAAACGCCCAGCCTGGCATGGGGTCAGGCTCCACATCAGCATCCTAGGGCTGCTGTTACAAACGACCACAAACTGGGGGGCTTAAAACAACAGAAATGTATCCTCCCATAGTTCTAGCGGCTGGGGGTCTGAAATCGAGGTGTTGGCAGGGCTGTGCTCCCTCCAGGGGCTCTAGGGGAGGAAACTTTCTCATCTCTTCCAGCTTCTGGCAGCCCCCAGCGTCCCTTGGCTTGTGGCTACGTCACTCTGACCTTTGTCTCTGTCTTCACGTGGCCTTCTCCCCTGTGTCTGTGTTGCCTTCTCTTAAGGACATTTATCAATGATTTTAGGGCCCATCTAGGTAACCCAGGATACCCTCACCTTGAGACCCTTAATTTAATTGCACCTGCAATGTCTGTGGCCATACCACCCTGAACGCGCCCCATCTTGCCTGATTACACCGCAAAGACCCATTTTTCAAATAAGGTCACATTCACAGGTTGCAGAGATTAGGAAGCAGATATATACTTTTTCAGGGGAGGGCACCATTCAATCCACTATAGCACCCAGTATTTGCGAAGCGAAGAAATGAATGTTAGGTGGCATTCTTCCTGACGTTTTTGTTTTTGGGCAACAGGGTGATTAGCAAGAACAGAGTGCAGCTATGCTGTGCGTGGCCGCAGGAAGCACATGCCCTGCAGGAGCCCCTCTACGAGCCCCCCTTGGGTTCCGAGGGTCAGGGCTAAGAGAGCAGAGTGGGGCGTGCTGGGTTTCTCTGTGGTGACTGAGAAGGAGCAGGTCCTCCTGCGCAACCAGCCTCGGTCCTCACCATGCATCTTCCCTCCTTCTTGCCTACCTCGCCATCACGCTCAGTGATGTCCTGCTTAGGAGAAATGCCTGATTAAAAATCATGGCTTTGGGGGGCAAGAGCAATTCCACATCAATCTGCTGCCTAATCACTAACGTCATGAGCAAAATGGTACAAAACATACAGCCGCCCTCTCTGGAGGATTCCAGATTTGAACCACTCACATGTCACCAGGTTGGCCTTTGACCACGTTTGTGATAAGACAGGCAGAGAGCTGCGGGATGGAAGGGGTGGGACCCTGTCACGTCAATGGGACATTCTTCACAGGGGTTTGGTCTGGCTGGAGAAGGCTGCTCAAAAGGCCACGTCAACGCATCCACTTGAACCCGGAGTATGGAATTTCAAGAGGGCAGAGTGTGGCTGACAGACACCAGGCCCACTAGTTAGCACAGGCAGGATACAACTGAGAGGGCTGGATGCCTCTGTGCCTATAACATTCTCATTACGCCCAGCCTTTCAGGCCTTGGTGATACGGAAATAAATCAGTGTTACATATGAAACTCTGGAGTGGGCCTGCCACCCTGCCACGTGTCTTCAAAGCACTAAAAGTACCAGACGAATGGGTGAAATGCTGAGAAGCCAGGAGAAGGGTGGAAAAGCTTGAGCCAGGCTACCTTTGCTGCTGACTTCTGGCCCAGCAGCAAATGGCATGAGCCGAGAATACTTGCTGAAGAATGGTTGCAAAAGCATGACGTGTGGGCAAGGAACTGCGGCGTGACCCAGACAGACCCCCCTCCGCACACCCCACGTCCCAGCGGGATGGGCAAGATGTTCCTCTGTGCTCTCCTGGCCTAGAATCCTACTGTCTCGGCTCCCGCGTGGAGCACGGAGCTGTGCCTACCTTAAGGCCCGGGTGCCCATCACCAGTTCAACGTGCACTTCATTATGGGGCAGAGGACGCAGGGTGGCAGCCCGGGAACCAAGGGGGCCTGGCGTCACTCTGGGAGTTGAGATGCACACGCTACAAATGATGTGTGTTTTGAGCTTTCCTGAAGCCTGCTCTCCACGGCCCCATCTCCATTAACTAATGCCTGCCAGTCGCTGCTAATGAGCGAGCAAGAACCGAACAAAAAGATGGAGTGGAGGTGGAGGGGGAGGGAAGGAAATTAGAAGTCACATTTCATTAATCTACGGAGAGAGGAATCTGCACACTTCCTCACACCACCAGGAGGACGAATGATTAAGAAGGCTCGAGCCGCCCCATGGCTCTGCCACAGAAGTCCCTGAAATAATGGAAAATATAATTGATAGGAAAAAATCAAATGCTGCCTATGTGATTATGTGGCAGCCAACTTTTCAAAACGTGACTATTGACCTGGCGCCGGCGAATCCAGCTGGGTCTATACCCGAGGTACTTGCAGGCAGCCGTGAAAAATAAACAGATCGTTCACGTTAAGGCTGTGGCCGGTTTTCAGGGCTAGACCTGCAAAGCAAGAATGGTTTTTGGCCATTAGAAAATTCTCTCGATTGGCAGGGATTTGCCTTTTTTTTTTTTTTTTTTTGTGCAGGGCAAAACTATGATGGTAAATAAATAAAACACCTCTGCTGGGTAGGGAACCCAGAAGAAAACGGCAAGCTTTCTGTACATGTTAAAACATGGCCACGGGAACAAATCTGTTCACTCCTTTTTTAGTTTTCTTTTCCCAAGCACGGACACATACCTGAAAAGCACGTGAAGGCTGAATCTAGCAAAGGGAAATAATACGATGGTTAATTAGGGAAAAAGAGAGCAGGAGGTGTGAATGTGAGCATACACTATGGGAAGAGGGGGGAAGGCAGACAGGGGAGTGGGTCAAAGCTGTATGCTTCTCTGGTAAGCTAGACAGAGAACACCCCACACCTGCCACCCACGTGAGCCTCACGACAGTCCCAAAGGGCTCACCATCTTCATTGTTACCATCATGCCCATTTCGCAAATGGAAAATATGGGGTTCAGAGAGGTCAAGGAACTCCCCTGGAGTCATACAGCATCTGAGGGATGAACTGGAATGTGAATCTAGGTCTAGCTGACATGGAACGTTTTTCAAATTCATCGGTGGTTCGACAACCCTAACAAAGTCAAGAAAATAAGCAGCGAGCATCATGCTTGGGGCCTTGCCATCCCAAAGCTGGGGGACCTTAGGAAATGTGACACCCTCATCCCTCCTCGTCTGGGAGCCCTGGGCCGGCACATCCTGGACGCAGCAAAGAAAGCTTATCCTGAAATGGGACCCCAGGGTCCTCTGCGGCTGCTATGAAGGAATTCCCGAAGTCCCTGCTGGAGGCCCCTCTGGTCCTGTGTGGATGCCAGGAGCAAAACCGCATACTCCCCGCATCGCACACGGGCGGGCTTCGACCAAATGCCCTGGTCTGCCTGGGAGGCCGGGCCACCGACCTCCAGCAGACAGGAGGTGTGTATAACAGTGTTCACCACACATCGGGCCTCAGGACACACCTGCAGCTTGGAGTCACTTCACACCTGAGCGTGGGATCAATGCCCGGCCCTTCTGGGGGCCTACAGCATGGGACACCCCCATGACGGGCACAGCTCTGGGTAAAAACACCCAGCCCCAGCACCAACACACACATGCTCTCTGCCCCTCTGCTGGGTTTGTTTTTGGTCTGATACTTCCTTGCAAGTCTACATTTACCCATCTCTGACGCTACAGAATCCGAGTAGCTCGGTGCTGAGAGCGGGCCAAGCAGATGCAGCTCTGCCCCCTTTCTTGCTTGGAGAGATCCCTTCAGATCTCCAAGCCCTGGTGATCTTGTTCATAAAACGGGGAGTAGCCACACACCCCAAGACTATCGGAAGGATGAAGGAGGAGTCTGCGTAGAGTGCTGGCACCCTGTCAAAGCCAGACTACAGTCACTACTATCCCCATGACAAATGATAAGGGACGGCCGGGTCCCTCCCTGTCCCAGCCATCCATTGCCACGTTTGGCTGCACAATGACAGCGAGGCCACCCGAGACTTACTTCCGGCGACAGTGTGCCAGGAGGCCCCATTGACAGTCCCGTCCTCTTTCTGGAAGTCCTCTGTGTGGCACACCCTCCTCCTGGCATCGGTCATGAGGCGGTGCGTGGAGGCGTAGGAGTAGGCCAGCCAGCGGAACACGTGGTCGTCGGGCGTGGGGCTGGGCTCTTGTGTCTTCCACAGGGACCGCACCATGTCGTAGGGGTACGCCACCACCAGCTCGCCCCCCTGCAGGTTGCCGCCCAGGACAAAGGGGATTTTTTCCATCCACGCTATGACAGCCCTGGTCTCTACCGCCACCTGCGAACACAGCGAATTCAAGCAGGCTTTGAGAAATAAAAATCGGAAGGAAACTGCATTCTCGCCCTACTTTCCAAACAGGGACATAGTTGAAAGTGCAACCATTTTATGGAATACTTGTAGCAAAAATGTAGAATTTCAAAATCGGTCCGAGGAAAACTGGACTTCGTGCAAATCATGGATAAAAAAAGAGAAATCTAGGGAAGTTTCTTTTTTGCAGGAATATTCCAGTTAATGCCCAGAGGGAAAGACGGAGTTAGCATATCAACACTATGGCAACTCCAATGAATCAATGGGCCAGGCATGTTCATGCCCGGCTCCAGAGAGCAGAGAGAGAGAGAAAACCAACAGAATGTGTCTCCCGAGGGAAGAACATACACCTCAAAGAGAAACATCAACCTGGAAAATGACCAAGCCTCTAATCTGGGGGCCGGCAGCCTTTCTCTGCAAAGGACCAGGTGGGAAATACTTGAGGTTTTGAGGGGCCTGCAGTCTTTGTCCCAACTACCCAACTCTGTCCTAGTAGCTGGGGAAGCACCAGAGACAATATGCAAATGGTGTTCCAATAAAACACCACGTGCACCAACAAACCTGGGTGGGAAGTAGCCCACCTACAGGCTGTAGCTTGCCCACCCTGTTCCGTGGAGCCCAGTCCGGTCTACAGCTCACTGCCAACTTACCGGAAACACAGAAGAATAGGTTACATGACATGATAAGTATACACTCGGCAGCACCCAGACAGTGGAAAATGCGACAAGACGATCTAATCTAGTTGCTGACAACCTAGTTGCTACGACATAAGCAACGAGCTGAATAACAGCAAAACTCTGAGGATAAAGGCAGGAAGTGAAACAGGAGAAAGCTTTGGTTAAAGGAGACTGGAAAGCCAGTGCACCGGATCACAATGAGGGAGCTTTAGTTGGCTCCTGATTTAAACAAACCGGGGTGTCTCAGTCGGGTAAGCGGCCGACTCTTGATTTGGGCTCAAGTCGTGATCTCATGGGTCATGAGATCAAGTCCCCCAAAGGGCTCCACGGTCAGTGGGGAGACTGCTTGAGATTCTCTCTCTCCCTCTGTCCCTCCCCCTCCCTCTCTCTCTAAAACAAATAAATAAATCTTAAAAAAGAGAGAGAGAATGATAATAGGGCGAACGTGAACCCTGCCTGGATATTTCATAATACTAAGAAATAAGTGATTTTGATATAATAATGGTAATTGTTCATGGCTTTAAAAGAGGCTCTGAACTTTTAGAGATACTTACTGAAATATTTGCAAATGAAATGACACCATTCCTGGGATTTGCCTCAGTAATTCTGGGAAGGAGGAGAAAGTGGGTACAGATATAGATGGACCAAGAACGGACAGGTGTTGAAGTTGAGATGGACACATGGGGGGCCTGAAAGCTTTCGCTCCAATTCCGTATGATTGGCATTTTTTTTTTTTTATGATAAAAACTTGAAAGAAAGAAAGAAAGAAAGAGAAAGAGTGGGAGGGAGGGAGGAAGGAAGGAACTCACAATGTTAGAAGCAAAAATTAGAAAGCCTGACAAGGTCAATACTGATATGAATTCAATTATTTATCCTAAGTTACTGATTCCTATGAAGAGAATTTCAGCAGAATAAAATTTGATAATGGAAAAGAAAGAAACACTGGAAATGGCTTAGCTGTGCAGTACAGAAAGTTGATTGAGGAATGAAATTGACTTAGGATTCATTAAGTTTTGTTTTTATTCCTAAACACATCAGGGGCCCTGGATGGGACTACTTGTAGAACTTGGCTCATGACACAGTATCATCGCTGGTCCGTGCTTGTCCTCTTCTCTATGTTGATACGATAAACACCCATAAACCCACCATCTGTGCCCAAAACCAGATCTTACGGACAATTTCTGCATAATATGTGACTCCCCTGTCCCATCCTCCGGCTTCCCACTCGGAGGTAACCACTGTATCCTCAATGATATGATTCTCATTCTTCTTGTTTTATCCTGTATGTGTGTGCTTAAAAATACACTATTTGGTTTTACTTGTTTTTGCTCTTAAAAAAGGGGGGGTAACCATACTGATTGTTGTCTTCTGCAATTTTTTTCTCTCAATTCATGTTTCCAAGACGTATCTCTGCATTGTTGCCCAAAGCTGTAGCTCAGTCTTTCCCACTTCGGTATGACGATGTCATCATTTATCTGTCCTTGTGATGGTGAGCATACAGGTAATTTTCAATTTTCTGCTGTACTGAACAGCATTGCTTTGAGCTTTCTTCTGGTATACATGTGCTGAAATTTATCTTGCATAAATCACCAGAAGTGGGACTGCAGAGTCATAGGAAATACACATATTCCACTTTACAAGACAATCAAATTATTTTCCAAAGTCATGGTGCTAATTCACACTTGCACCCACAATGCATGAGAGATCCACTGGCCCCACACCCTCTCCAACGCTCAGCTACTGTCAGACTTCTTAATCTGCCAACCAGTGGGTGTAAAATGTTCTCTTATTTGCATTCCTTAGTACTAGTAAGGCTGAACATATTTTCATGTTTATTAACCATGTTTCCTCTTCCACAAATTGCCTCTTCATATTCTTTTACCATTTTTTCTATTGAGCCGTTTATATTTTTCTTATTTGTTATTCTTTATGTATTTTAAAGTTCTCATTCTTTTCCAATTACCTAATTTGCAAATAATTTCTCTCGGTTTTTAGCTTCTCTCTTACAGTTTTTAAAATTTTTGATGAGCAAGCTTTCTTATTTCGATGTAGTTGAGTTTATTAATCTTTTATTTTATGATTAATGTCTTTTAAAATAGCCTTCTTCACCCTGAAACTAGTTATCTGTATTATAAAGATTCACTAAGAGATTTTACTGGGAGTGATTATTAAATCTTATCAAATGATTCTTTCATGCAGACAAATCCCTTCGTAATTTTCTTCTTGGTTTTCTATCATTTCTTTGATTTATACTCTTATTTTTCTATCACAATCTTTATACATTTTGAGGGGTTTCTTCTGTTATTCGTGTGCTAGTTTCTTTAGCTATTTTTTAGCCTTTCTTCTTTGGAATATAATCACTGAAAGGTATAAAATTCCTGAAAGCACAGGAGTTTCTGTGGCACTCTGCAAATTTTGATATGTAACATTTTCATTACTGTTGGGCTCTGATTATTTTTTAGTTGCCAGTACAGTCTTTCTCTTTGACTCATTATTTAGAAGTATTTTTTTTTATTTTCTAAAGACGTGGTGATATTTTCATTAACCTTATTACTGTCTTTGGTTGAACTGTATGTTGGTGAGAGCATCATGGTCTGACTCGTATTCTCTGAAACTGGGTGAGATTTCCTTTACAGCCCAGAGCATTGTCAATTTTTTAAAACACTCAAGGGATTACTCAGGAGAATATATTATTATCTACCTAGTGGTTGTAGACTTCTTATAGATCGCTATGTCAAGCCTGTTGACTGTTCTTCAAGTCTTTATCTTTGCTGACTGCTTATCTATCTAACATAACCACAACTGAAAAAGATATTTGTGGTGGCAGATCTGTGTAATTCCCCGTTGTGTTTCCCAAAAACAAGCTCAGAAAGCTAAATTCTAGTCTTAAAGCAAAGACTGATATCCAAGGACTTTCTATGGCTATGCTGAAGAATTCCTTATTTCCCATAGCCTCAGGGCCAAGAACACTGGCAACCATATTCCAATACTGGTCCAAGAGTTCCCAAATTATAACATCACTTGAATTCTCAGCTTTACCAGATGTCATTAGTACATTAGTCTGAAAGCAAAATGTGTGTGTGTGTGTGTGTGTGTGTAGGGGATTGTATAGGTTGGAATTAGGAAATATGAGAGAGAATGCAGAAGACTCAGAGGCACTGAACCCTTTACCACCCCATAAGCTGCCCATGGGCACCCTAACCACAGCACAGATACTAGCACTGTCTGTCTACATCACTTGACTGGTTGCTTCTTGAGGGCCTGGGTAACACCATCCTGCGCATCCCTAAATGAGGCAAGCATGCCGGCCTTCCTCCAGTAAGCGGTACCCACCCATGCGGTGGGCTGGAGCCCCAAGGCAGAGTGGGGGAGTTGCCTTCTATCCATTCATCATCTCTTCCTTGATTCCTCAGGAACAGAAGCTAGTTATGTTTATTTTTGTTTTCTTGAGCTTGCAATGTGCTTGCCTAAAACGTAGCATTTTCCAGCCTTCCCCGCAGTGGGTTGATAGCATGTTTTGACTAAATTCTGGCCAATGAGATTGAAGCATAAGTATTATGGAGGAAATCTAGGAATGACTCTTAAAATTAACTGAATTCTCTAAGAGGAGGATCTTCTTTTTTCTTTTTGGTTTTTTCTTAACTCATGTTTCCCTCTTCCTTCACAGAGATGACAGCTGGACCCACTGCCATCTTGGATTTTGAGAATGGAAGTCAGATGCTAACATGGCAGAGGCAGAAAGACAGACAAGTCATTGGTTCCTGATGCTCATGGGGCTTCTATCTGGCCGAGCTTCTATCATCTGCCTTTAGGGTCCTTCTATATAAAAATAAATAAATAAATAAACTTCTCCCTCATTAAGCTGTTGCCATTTTGGTTTTTCCGTTGTTCCCACTGAACCTAACCCTAACTCATGCAAGCAATCAAGGCAGCCCTCCTGAAGGACATATACTATCAGAGGTCAGGGGTAAAGAGGTAGATGACTATGGGCAGGGGAGGCAATAAAAGGCATGCAAAATTTTGTGAAAATTCTTTCTCCAACATACGTTCTTTGCAAAAGACGACCGGAAAATTCGGGGCGAACATTTCTCATTCGATGCATTTTTTTTTCTTTCCAAAGAAGCATGACATGTAATAATCCGTAGGGATTTATTAAAATAAAATTAAGATCTCTCAAGCAATCAATAAGGTCTAAGGACAATTTCATAGCAATTCCATAGCACTGCCAAAGCTGAGGGTAGTAAGGATAGTAATAACACACAGAGTTCAGGGGCAGGGTTTTTGGCTTTTTTTGTTGTTGTTGTTTTTAAAGCCCTGTGTGGTTGTAAAGAAATCTAATTCAGCGATTTCTCTTTTGTGAAGAATATCCGCAAATGTAAACTTTAAAGGTAGTTATTATCTAGCACACTTCCCCACTTTAGGAGAAAACATGAAAGAAAAACAAAATGGTTTTGTCTTGCTCTTAAATGTCAGATCCTCCGCAAATACCAGCAGGTGTTAACTTTGGCCTTCCACTGCTCTGCAGATGATGGGGTATTTTTACTCACCGTGGCATTTTCAGACAGAAACCACTCAGGGATTGCAATATAGTGATTGGGAACTTTCCTTGGAATGTTCTGTCGGTCCTCTGCCTCCCAGAGCAGCGTGTTTAAGTCGGGAAAGTTGTTGTTGATGTCGATGCCATCGTGGGTCCAGCGCCCCAGGGACCAGCCACCCAGCTCCGAGCCCTGGGGGACAATTCCAAGCATGAGGGACCCACAGGCTTCCGGACTTCTCTCACACAAGACGTCCCCGTCTCCACGCCCACCATCCCCAGCTGGGTGTGTCTCTAAGCCTCACGCGCCCTCTGGCCCAAAGACAGCACCCAGAACACTGAAGCATCTTCTAGTACTAGGTGGGTGGTGGGTAATATCGCCAAATCACCCCAAGAGGGAATGCAGAGCCTCACCCCAGCCACATGGCAGTGTTCAGGAAGTATTAAAATTTCTTCTCCCCTACCCCCCACCCCCAGAGAGCTTCTAGACTGGTCAGATGAAACTCCGAGTAGGAATGAATCCAAGAGTCCGGCATTGCAAAATCAACCATCACCGTGTTAACTCATTCTCCCCGCCATGCCCATAAGTTGGGCTCGCAAACCCCTGCCCAACGGATCTTGCAAATCGGGCACTGAAAATCCCTAACCAACTCTGTACCCATAAACACAACCACAATTCTGTATTATAAGGCATGCGTGTGATAGGTACCAAGCACAGTTTTCCACTTTATTCCCAGATAATACTAATAATAGTCTATACCTAACTATAACCTACACAAACTAGAACATGAAATGTAAACGATGTATCAGAATAATAAAAACAACTCTTCTCAGAGCACTGAAAGGATTATAGGCAACAACTGAATTGAAGGCCTGCCTTGATTATGAGCTCCATCGATGTTCAGTGTTATTTTTATTCTGTTCTGTTGTGATCATTGAAAATGCAACCAGTATTATTCCTTCCTGTTCACTTTCTCCAGTTTGTTGGCATGTCTACCTCTCGGGTGCCCATGATTCTCAATTCCTGCTTTGCATCTTTCATGAACCCTGTGAGTTTCCCTGCCTCAGCAGAGAGACACTGAAAGGGAAGCCCGTGATACGGAACAGAAATTGACTCGTGGCCCAGCGTGCTCTGCGGCGGGGGCCTAGCGGCTGCCCTGACCAAGAGGAACAGCGTCATTACCCCTTCGTAGGCCTTCTCGTAGCCATCGGGGTTGAGGGAGGGGAGGATGTGAATCCGGGTCTCCTCCACCAGGTGGACGATGCGCGCGTTGCGGGCCAAGTACTCTTGGCACAGGAACTGCATCAGGAACAAGGTCAGCTCTCGGCCCAGCACCTCGTTGCCATGGGCCCCTGCGATGTAGTGGAACTCCGGCTCACCTTTACTCAAAGACGGGAAAAAATACAGGTTCATATCGATGCTTCGAGCAGGACAGCCCTTACCATTTAGGATTAAAAAATCTCTGAGTAATATCAACTTACAATTTTACCCTAGCTCTTCTTTCAAAGAGGCCCCCCAAGTTATATCACTATACTTTTTTTTTTTTTTAATTCCCAAATAGGTATATAAGAAAATGTGTAGAAAACTCTTAGATGATACCAGCCCCTGGGTAATCATGTTTATTCTTATTTAACAAGAACGGAGAAAGTAACACAGTGCGTAAGGTTTAAAATTTACAAATGAAACACAAGCCATAACAATGATTTTTCTCCTGGGAGGCAAGCGTTCTTCTCAAAAGAAGGTCCTATTAAATCTTACAAGGACAGAAAGATGGAAAAATAGAAGCAGAAAACAGATCAGCAGGGGACATCAACACTGACACAATTTTGTAAGGGGGCTGCCTTTGAGGTTTTCCTCTTCCGAGCTCAGCTTCTCCAGTGTTGGGGCTTATCAGTGCCCAGCATGGGCTGACAATACTTCTTCTCTCACTGGCAAAGCTACTGCTTTTAAGGAAATGTGATTTTACCTGCAGATCAAGCCCTTACCCTTTCAAAGAAACTCCTAGGAGGAACTCCTGAGATACTGACAAATTTAGAGTTGAACGAAGCAGACAAATCTCAGACTTAAATATCGGTGGATTTCTAAAGGACTCGCGGATTTACCAAAAAGAAAACCTGAGAAGCCCCTCTGACCCGGAGGAGAATCCAGGTTCCAGAGTGACTGAATGAGAAATGGCTGAAGATAGGAAATGCTCAAAAGTAGAATTAAATTAAAAAAAAAAAAATTAGGGGACCTCCCTCTAACTTAAGCCATTAATAACTTAAGTCCAGAACTTTCTTCTATAAAAGGATTCAGTCCTAACCAACTCTGGCCACTTTCTTCTTTGGTCAGTGTGACTGGCCTCAGAGCTGGAGAATAGAATTAAATGTGGTTCATGTGGAGAAAAGGAAGGTATCTCTACCTTAAATAAGTCAACAGCCTATATCACAAGATAAGAGCTTCACAGAACCAGAATTTGCAGAATCTGTGTGTGAGAGTGGTGTGTGGACAGCACCTGGCCTGTTTCATGAATGTTCTCACAGAGGTGAGCCATCTCCTGGCTCTTTAAGAAGGCACAAGACATGGAGGGACAGGTGTCTCACAGAGGGGTATAACCTCACCGACTTCATGCTCCCCAGGGTGGTCGGAGATCTCCACGGCATACAGCTTCAGGCCCTGGTGGCTCTTGCCAATGTTGTAAATTCTGGTGATGTTGGGGCACATTTCGTTCACAACCTTCATCAGCTGAAAAACAAAACGAAGGCTCTAAGCAATGATGGCTGTTCTCTAAAGGCACAGAGCTCCCAAGATAGCCACCTGCTGGTCCCCTCCCACAGCCCCCCTACACGCCCTCACCCTCCCCAAATACCAGAGCTATCTCCTATGCCTGGAATGTTCTCCTCGGGTTGTGATTATCACCTTCCTTGGCTGTGGTCTTACCTTTTTATTGTGATTTCCTGTTTTATTTTTGTCTCCTCGCTAGACCACAGATCCTTTTTTGTAAAGATTATATTTATTTATTTGACAGAGAGAGCGACAGAGAGAGAGAGAGAGAACACAAGCAGGGGGAGCAGCAGAGGGAGAGGGAGAAGCAGACTCCCCGCCGAGCAGGACCCTGATGCGGGGCTCGATCCCAGCACCCTGGGACCATGACCTGAGCCAAAGGCAGATGCTTCACCAAATGAGCCACCCAGGCGCCCCAAGACTACAGATCTTTTAAGGGACAGATTGAGTCTTTGCTCTCCATAACCCTGCCTAAATAAATATTTATTACCGAGTATCAATTTTTTTCTCATAATTTAATGAGCATCTTTGGTGTGTCAGGCTGAGGGAAGACACGGCTCCCACTCTGCTGGAGCTTACGGTGCAAAACAGAGGGGAGCCATCTGAAGACCCAGTTCACTGATGCTAAGTAAGGGGGTGCAGGGAAGCCATGATAATGGTGCGTCATGTGGTGAAAAGGTAGGGAAAGTAGGCTTTGACGAGGAAGTGAAATTCGACATGTGTTATTTCCTGAATTTTACATTTAAAGTTGAGCTCGTTAGACAGACAGCTTTGGTCTGAGGGGATGAGACGAGCTGCCGAAGGAGGTAAGGAGGGCTCTGCTGATCACAGGAGTACAGGCTGCCCTTGAGGGGAACGGGGGGGCTGTTGGGAACTCTCGTCCGCAACAGGGCAAAAGCAGAGACCCGCCATCACTGGAGAGACAGCATGCGAGGGAACCACGGCTTCTACACCCATCACCGTGGGGACACATACATGCTGCAGCATTGAAGGGGGACCACGTGCACAGCACCACATCTTCCCAAGGGACACAGTAATAGTGTCACTAATAATGTCAACTATTGCATTAGCCACACGTTCTATTTCTTCACTGATTTTCACTGTCATGACCTCCAGGTGAAGTAAGTAAGGCAGAGGTGACTGTCCCCATTCTACAGATATGGAGACTGAGGCTCAGAGAACCACTGAGTGATTTGCCCAGGGTCACCCAGCTGGTACCAGGTGCTGTGGACTCAGGGCTCTTCTGCGTCCCTGAAGGTGCAGCAAAGCAATGAACACCAGCACATCTCTGCTGCCCGTTTTGTCAGCTGCGCGCCATGACCCTTTTGAAGATGGCCACAGCACAATCACCATCTGATTTGGGGTCCCACATACTAGTCCCTACAGACTGCAGTCATCCTCATCTACCACCATCAACCTCAGCAAATCCTTAGCAGCAGATGATCCACTGCCTTGGTTCGGATCAATGACTAGTTCTGCAGACACAGCCCCTCGAGTCATCCTTAACTAGGCAACAAAGACAACCATCCAGCACACAGCCTGGCTGTCACTTAATGCCTACCCTCCTCCTCCATCCAATCAGCTGCAGGAGCAACATGCCACCTGTGTTTGAGATCAGGACCTTGACACTGGAGCACAAACTGCACCTTCCGTTGGATGCACACTTAGCCCTGGAGACATCTCTTGGTATGGGATAGCCTCAGCCGTGACTCACCAGTCACCTCTTCATACCCCAGCCATCCTAGCGTCTTCCTCCCAGCCACATTCCCTCCGTGTGCTGTGGTGTCATGAGCACCTTCACACATGAGAATGAGGACACAGGCATTTGAGGAATCTCCTTTCTGAAGGTTCTTTACAGTTCCCTCTGCACAGAAAGAAATTCTCTCTGAAATGCCAGGAAGGGTTTCCCCAGTGGCCACCAGCCCCATTAATGACCTAGCTGGTGATCCACCATGCTTATTTCTGAAAAGAGTCAAAGATGTCTTATTGGAGTTGCAGTCTTGATGGTTAAAGTGACAGTAAAGACTACAACTTCTTCCTGGCCTCAGAGCATGCATTCTCAGTGGGGGTGACATCACCCCCCAAGAGGCAAAAACTGGTTGTCTGGGGCTAAAGGTCTCACACATCACAATGCTCTGTGGCCCTCCAAAGCTCAGCCCTACCCAACAAAATCTCACTCTTAATATTTAATATAATGGGCAGAGGATAATTAAGAAAGTGTCTAAAAAGCCTCCTGGGGGTGGGGTGGTGATATGAAACCAGGTTGAGATCGATCACCTAGAGAGCGTGTGGGTTTGCAGAGTCTGAGCCTCACTGAGACTCTGTTTCCTCATCCCTGAGATGGGAATACACTTTGCCAACCTTGTATCTACTGAATCCTAGGCTCTGCTGCTTCCCTCCTCCTCTGCAGGAGAGAGAAACAGAGCCCTTCTCTAGCAATTCAGTTTCCAGCAATATACAAGAAGGGACTTCTGCATAAAGGATGCTACAATGACAGGCACATGGCACTTGCTGTGGTGGCTTCACCCTCTCCCCGGGGACACTAAGCCGGGAGATGTCCCAGTGCTCCAGGGCACAAGGCAGCAGGGAAGAGCACACTGCATCCACTCCCTGGGACGTTCTGCAGCATCACAATTACAACTATGGCGACAGCGTGGAAAATGGCTCGTGATCCAACATTAACTGAGGGAAGCAAGGCAAAATTATCACCATCCTCTCATCAAAATCGAATGAATTCTGTGAATGTAGAGACTGAAACCCTGGACAGGAATGGGGGGAAATGCAAATGGCTGATTCTTGAGGGTGGTGGGCTCAGGGAAGATGGACCTTAGACTTTGGGTTTGCATTTGATGTTGACATAGTATTGTTTCTCCGATGAATTAAAATGTTTTTAAAAAGGGCAGAGGGAGAAGAGAAAAAGTCCCCTTCCACCAGCTTTATTGATTTGCCTGAGAAACAGGCACTGCATCTGGTCCCATGGAGAAGGAATCCCAGAGGGTAGGAGGGGAGAATGGTGGTAGGAGGCACCCAGGGTTGAGGAGATGGGCTCGTCCGGGTCCGCAGGTGGGCTGCCCTGCCCTGGCTTCTTGCCACCATCGCCCCCCCGCCCCCCACAAGTGCACCACAGCCTGCTGCCCCACAGCCTGGTGCCCCGACCCGCCTTCGCTGCCCTGGAAATCAAAGTCAAACCATGAACCTTTTCCTCGAAACCACTTATTTTTCTCCCTTTGTGGATGGTACCTCACCCTCCTGGGAAGCATGCCAGACCCCTCTCTCTCTCTCCCAACTCGTTCCAACAGGAGACCTAGGACTAGCCAGTCCTCCTCAGAACTGCCTCTCTCTCAGCTGTCTTCGGGCCTGGTGGCCCCTCTCCTGGGGACCACGGCCATCCCCGACAGTCCACTCCCCACATGCCTTCCAGACAGATCTCCCTAAAACACTGCTCTGCCACATAAACCCCCTCTGATTCTCAGACGCTATACCAAAGCCTCTCCCAGCACTCAGGCAAGCCTTCTCTCCCAGCAGACTGTTCCAGAAGCATGCCATTCTGCTCCTACTTCCATCCCTTTGCTCTTGCTGCCTGGGGTGCCCTCCCTTCTGTCTCCACCTGCCCAAGGCTGGCCAACGGTCCCGGACCATAGCCGACCCCATCTGCATCCAAAGCCCATCCCAACCAGGCCAACTGGGCCGGTCACTTCTCCCTCCTATCCCCCAAATATCTCCCCTGGAAGGAGCTCGGAAGTACATATTTATCTACTACACGTTATGGGTTTATGACAAAGTGACAGAGTCTCTGCCCTCATGGTCCCAAATGAGGGAGATGTATATAGACAAAGAGGTGACCCAGCAGTTAGAAATGGTGACACATGCTACGGAGGCTGGAGCGCTCCTGGAGGGGTGGCCTCACTCTGCCCCTTGACACCAATGATGCGCAACCTGCTCTTTGCTGTCCCCTTCCCTTCCCATCCTACCCGCCGGGGGCCCCCTGCAGAACAGCACCTTGTAAGTCAGTGCTCGAGAAATAGTTCCTGCCCACATTCTCAGCATTTCCCACGCAATATGTTTTTCTATTTTCTCTTCTCTCTTCCTGCTCCGCTGCTATTTCTCATTTTTTGTTTGTTTGTTTGTTTGTTTGTTGGAAATGTCTCTCTCAATACTAGGATAAACTAACATTTTTTCTTTTCTGAAGTAGATTTCTATAGTAAGCCAGCAGACTCCATACGGGTAACTGCTAAAAATGCTGGCTTCTTTTTCATCCCCAGGAGCCAGGAATCCAAATGGCAATTCACTTCCGGCTTGAACACCCTTCAGGATTGATAGATGCTCCCCTGAACGGTTTCCAGTTGAGGTCTGCGGAGCCCTGGGGTCACCCACCATCACCTGCAGGGGCTGCACTGACCATTCCAACTGTCTCCTTGGCTTTACATCACCAAGTGATGGTGAGCAGAGCTGCCCAGGAAAATGAAGTACACTCCACTAGTTCTCCTTTTCTGGAAAGACCCCGATTTTCTACACGGAACAACTATTTAAAGATACCAGCTACCCAGAGTCTCTGTGCAGTAGCTCATTTTAAATGCATTTAGATTCATTGCTTTTGACATTAATCGCACCAGCTGAGTGGATATTTGCCCAGTTTCTGGGCTCGCAAAGATATCCCGAGATGTGCAGTAAGTAGAGCTGAATTAACCCACAAGTGCTCCATGAAATGGAAGGGTGAGCTGAGCCATGTGAGTGCCAGAGAATGCAGAGCAGCAGGGATGATTCACAGAACTCAGGTCCAGACACATTATCCTGATTTCTGAAGAGCTGGACAGCAAGAGAATTTCTCTAGCATGTCCCACCTCTAAGTCTAAGCTGACAGGTGTCTGGAAGCTCTGTGGGAGTGTCTCAGATTAAATGACATTGAGACAAACAGGGCTTGTTGATTCCCTGGGATGAGGCAGAGAGGCCTCTGGGCTCAGTCTAATTGCTCCGACCTCAGGAATGTCTCCGGCACTTGGACTGGGCCTCTGGCTCCTTCTCCTTCTCTCGGCACCCATGAGCCCTTGCTTTGAGCCTTGCTAATTTGCTCTTGGTGAATCCTTGTTCTGTAAATGCATTCGTGAGGATATCTCTCCATTCTGTCTCTTCAAACAGATTCTCAGGTATCCAAGGATTTCTCATTTGTCAGCGTCCCCCAAGCTTTCCAAGCACCGTGCTGGGGGCAAAGGCTGAACAGGATTTTATAGGCAAAGCACTCAGCACAGCTGTTCTTTCAGCTTGTCCTCAAAAACGGCTGGTCCCTTCTCCCTTCACCCAAACACTGTCCACGGCTCGGAATTACTTGGTTTCTTTCTTTCTTTCTTTTTTTTTTTTTTTAAAGATTTTTTTTTTTTTTTTTAATTCATGAGAGACAGAGCGAGAGAGAAAGGCAGAGGGAGAAGCAGGCTCCCAAGGAGCAGGGAGCCCGATGCGGGACTCGATCCCAGGACCCTGAGATCATGACCTGAGCCGAAGGCAGACACTTAACCATCTGAGCCACCCAGGCGCCCGGAATTACTTGGTTTCTGTAACTAAATCTGGGGACGATCTCGGCTGGGATGAACTTTTGCTCCTAACGGCACTAAAGTCCTAAGATCTATAAAGGTATCAGGCAGTAGTTCTGAAGCCTGGCCATACGTTAGAAATGCAGGGATAACTTTTAAAAATTTAGACCACCAGGCCCTCCTGCTAAGGATTCTGCTTTAAAAAGTGGCCTGAGGTGAGGTTCAAGTACAGATATTTTTCCAAATTTCCCCAGGTGATTCTGTTACATAACCAAGATGGACAATCAGAGAGTGAATAACAAGGGGTAGAGTTCTAGATTTCCTTGGTGACTGGGCTTCCCCATCAGTAAGGTCAGGAAATAGTCCCTGCCCTCCTGGGGTGGTTAGGAGGGCTGACCACGTTGATGCAGGTACACTGCTAATGTAGTAAATTAACGTAGGTCCTACATACAGGCTTCCGGCTATTACTTTTACTGGTGGTGTTCTAGATCCTTTTTCTTCTTTAACTCTGCCTACGACTAACATCCTCAAGTCAGTTATCACTCAAACCCACAGTGAATCTTAAGGACTATTATTAAATCAGAAAAGTCTGGGTCCAAATTCTGTTTCAACCATTCGCTGGATAGGGAGCCTTCCTCTGGTCACTGGCACCCCAGTGAGGCATTCTCAATGTAGAAACCACGAGCATTCAGTGTGGCTTCAGAAAACCAAAAGGATCATTCAGATTCCTATCCCAAACACACCATCCTAATTTCTAGAAAGAAAAAAAACCAAACAATGTTCTTCTGGGCACAGGATATAATGCTCTTTGAGAATTCTGGAGCTTACCTGGCGCATTTCCTTATAGTTGTGGTGCTTAAAATCCAGGTCATCAGTGGTGGTCATTTCGTTCCTTCGGTGATAATAGTTATTTGGATCTAGGGATAGAAATATGGTTTTGAATTCACTCACATAATTCGGTTACTTGTAAGGTCAGGAAACAGTCCCTGCCCTCCTGGGGTGGTTAGGAGGGCTGACCACGTTGCCTGATTCATGTGGAGACACAACCCAATCTCAAGCTTCTAACAATCGCACAGAGGTGAGAGAGCCAACTTTCGAGAAGCATCTCAGGAGTCAGAATTAGCCAGTGGTGGAGATGGACCTGGAGCCAGAACGCCTGGTTCAAATCTCCACTCTTCTACTTAAGTGCGGTGTGACCTTAGATAAGTCCCTGGAGCAGTCTCTGCCTTAGTTTCTTCACCCGGAAACAGGGAAGAAAGGTACTTCCCTCATTGGTTCACGGTTGGTATTAGTTGGAATAATCTATGTGCCTGGCAAACTGTTGGCACTGAATGAATGAGTGAATGAATGAATGAATCAGTGAATGAATATCACAACCGTATACATAAATGGAAACTTCTGGAAGTATGGTGCACACTATCTGTTACTCATCCAGCATTCAGGCCACTTCCATCCTTCCTAACAGAAACACTGTGTGGTTTGGGAATCATCCCAAAGCTTCCAGGAAACAGACCTCGCATCCCAGCTCAGGGAGTCAGCGTGACTGGTGTCAACCAATCAGAGCCCAGCACACCCTGGCCACTCTTCCTGGTCCAGATGGGAGGGAGGCACAGAGGAGCGAGAATCTCTCCGGAGTAGAGGACAGAAAGAACCCCACCAACATCCGGAGCTACTTCCAATCACGTGACTTGTCAAAGTCCCTTACTCACTAAGCCAGGGGGGCTGGGGTTTCTGTTGTTGAAGCCAGAGACCCCAACAGGCTACCTTAACACTGGTCACCTATGGGGACTGGGATTCGGGGGTCTGGGAGGAGAGGTCTGCTCTTGACTTGATTCTCTTCCCCATATAAATTGACCTTTTTCTTTAATACATATAAGCCCTGTTGATTATATAATTATGAGAACAAAATTCTGAGTGCCTCAGAATTATGAGAAGAGAGGACCCTCAAAGGACAGGCTGGGGAAGAAGAGTGAGGAGGAGGATAAAGGGGAGGAGCACTCAGTGGATCTGGAGGTCTGTCCCTGGACCTGCCAGCCCCATGGCATCTCCAACTGGACGAGGAAGCCAGAAATCCTGGCCAGCTCCCGACATAGAGAGAACATACTGCTCCCGACAGGGGGCTCTCCTAACCCAGACACCCTGTAGGCAAGGCTGAAGCTGCAGCAGCTGCGGGTTTGATCCAAGAGGCTCGAAGGGGGAGTCCAGAGGCAGTGGCAGGGGTGGGGGACAGAGGGATGAGCGTTTGCTCTGAGTGGTGTCAGGAGCCGCGGGTCCCGCTTTGCACCACCAAAGATGCTCCTCAGACCAGCACTCCGGCTGCCTGTAAACCCAGTCCAGACCTACTGAATCAGAACCCACAGGAAAAACAATCCCCGCTGACTCCACAGGCTCGGAAGTCTGAGGAGCACCGTGTTCAAGTACCGAGCATGCTGCCGGCAGGAACGAGGCCCTGGATGCACACCGCACACAGCTTCCAGCCACCGAGCCACGGCCATGACCGCCGTAACCGACCTTGCCAGGGTTCCCCTGCGCTGGCTTCACCCTTGAGAACTGAGGCTCCATGCAGTGCGCTGAAAATCGCAGAGAGACCTGAACGCCAACAAACCAGATTTTAGTATCCACCAAAGTATTATTTGCCAGTAATACCATGAGAAACAGGGACTATCCCTGAAAGGGAGAAAGTAGGAGGGCAGGCTGCCATTTTGTCCAGGAAAGAGCAGAAGCTGATCAGGTTTCGCACAGGCCCCCCAAACACATTTCAAGCACTTTCCTTCTGGGAGTGTGGGCTGACCACAGACAAGCTGCCTCCCCTTGGGTTTCCAAACCTGTATGTCTCAAAGCAAAGGTAAAGCATAGTTTTCACATTAATTTACACTTCATTTACCCATATGATGTTTTCTAAGAGCTACTCAACACTCCCCAAGTCCCAGGGGCCTCTTTCCAAAACTCTTTAAAGCCCCTTTGCCTTCACACACAAGTTATGCCTTCAAGGTTCTTAAAAAGGATTGAAGAAAATCTCAGAACCCTAAGTACAAAGGAGCTCCACGTTTGGCAACGTTCTGCCTTCCCTAAGACTAGTCAATTTGCCTAAGGATAAGGGTACAAGTTCTGGAACTATCTCCAAACCACAGGTCAGTATTCTTCACAACTTCCCATCGCCCACATTTTGAGCAAATCATTCTTTATCAACTGATTCTGATTAGATAAAGTTTTACTGAGAACCTATTAAGAGCTTAGTAGTGTAGGTAAAGAGATGAGCAAGAACCGAATCTGGCCCGCTTGGGGCCCAGAGTCTGCAATCCCAGTCACCTAGTCAAACTGCTGGCCCCTTCCTCTTTCTGTGGGCAAAAGGCCCCCTTTTCCTGAGGGGAATCTATTCCAGATGTTTCAGATAAAATTGCCTTGCCTAGCATGCACAGTTAGGCGTATGTGACTGAGGTTCAGGCATGAAACCGTGTCCTCTGCCCATAGTCACTGGCTCAGAGGTGATCCCAAGATCCTAGGGTCCACGCTGGGAATCAGATGACTTTCCTCCGAGAGCTGTAAGAGGAGAGCCTCCATCTCTTGGAGTTGCTCAGATGGTGGAATGAGTTTGGGGTGTTGATCTCCCTGTCCGTGAGATGAACATAAGGGGAGGCCTGACTCCCCGAGAAGACCCTGACGTAGGAGAACTATTCTTGCCTGAAGCCAGAGTCAGAATCGGATCCACCCCTGGAATTTTCATTTACGTGAGCCAAAAGCCCTCCCCCCATAAGCTAATTAGAATAGGGCTTCTGGCATTTGAAACGTAAGTCCTGATTCAGTCTGTGAGGCCTTTATCCTCACAGATGGAGCTTGTAAGAATCAGTCTCCTGCTTCCCTTAGAGTGTGTGGTTTCACACGTCATATGTCCTGAACACCAGCCGATTCCTTCCGGAACACCTTAGTTACAGGGACAAACTCCCAACAGGGCGTGTGGAGCCTAAAACCATCCCCCCGACTTTTCTTCTCTTACTCAGCTCTTTAAAATCCTGTTTTGCCTGAACTTGTCTATTGATTATGCATTATGGGGGTTGAATTATGTCCCCCCCCAAAAAGATATGTTGGAGTCCTAACCCGTAGCACTTCCGGATGGGACTTTATTTGGAAAGAGGGTTTCTACAGAGGTCAGCAAGTTAAAGTGAGGTCATTAGAGTGGGCCCTGACCCATTATGCCTGGTGTCTCTAGCAAGGGGGGTGCAGACACAGAGGTAAGCACGCGGTGAAAAGGCTCTGCGGAGGTGAGGGCACAGATGGGGTGATGCATCTACAAGACAGGGAACCCAAAGACTACCAGAGGTGACCCCCCCAGAAGCTGGGGTAGAAAGAGGGAGCAGGTTCTCCCTCACAGCCTTCGAAGGAGCCAGCCCTGCTGACGCCTAGATCTAGATAGGACTTCTGGCCTCCAGGACTGAGACAGTAACTTTCTATTCTTCCAAACCACCCAGGTCTGGGCACTCTTTACGGCAGCCCTAGGAGACTGCTAGGAACCTGGGACATTCCTGCCTCCTCATTGCTGTGGACACCCGCTCTTCCCATACACACACACACACACACACACACACACACACACACACCAGCTCACTCCACAGGGCTCTTTTCAAGACAACAGTGATCATTCCAGACCAAACCGCATTCCTGGAAATCCGGTGGGGGGGGGGCTAGTTGGGGGGGTGGTATCAAGATTCTCGAACTGTTCTGCTTTGCTATTTGCTTGCTTTGGGGACCTTGCTTGACGGGAGTGGGCGCTCAGTGGGGACAGGAGAGGCTATCTTTGCTGGAAAGGAGGCTCACATGCAATCAAGAATCACTGGGCTCACGATGCCTTTGACATTCCTATCCAGAGCAGGCGATCAATAGAGGCAGAGATTAGAGGTCACAGAGATGGTGGAGGGGGTCAGGAAGTGATGACTCGATGGGCCCCGGTGGGTGGGTTTATGGGTCCACGATGAAGTTCAGACACTAGACAGAGCTGGTGATTGCAACACCTTGTGAATATGCCAAATACCACTGACCTGTATCTTGAAAATGGTTCATTGGACGTTACACGAGTTTCACCTCGTTTCTTTTTTTTTTTAAAAAAAGGGATGCCTGCCTCCTCTGCCACCAGAGACACATCGCCAGAAAAGACAGTTGTCGAAAGTGCTGATGTTTCTACAGTTCCCCAATAATCAACACGGAGCAGCTGGACCAAGAAGAGAAACCACGAGTTTATTTAAGCTCAGTAAGGGCACGTTGCCCTCAGTTGCAGGGACAACAGGCAGCACCCAGCAAGGCTGGATCCCCCTGAACTGAGAGGGGTTCCCTCGGGGTAAGGATGCCTGACACGCTTCCCTGGTTATACTCGAGAGCTCTGGGGGCAGCGAAGGTGTCTGTCTTCTCCCAGAATCCCAGGGCCCTGCCTCAGAACGGGCACATCCTATGTGTTTGATGTATGAATGCAGGAGTGAGGAATGAATGAATGGGGGAACAGATGGATAGAGATCCCAATCAAGTTATTTAGGAAAGACTACTTACGAAAAAGTTAACACTTCCTGGGGTTGGGAGACCTCTGAGAAGGGGCCCACTTCATGCTGCAATGCTACGCCCTATCGCCAGGGTGGAACGAAGGCGGAAAGGTAGGGCAGAGGGCGTGGTGAATGCCAACCACATCCTTGGGGCTGAGAACAACTATGGGACATTATGCCATCTCTGGGTCTCTAGTGTACTAGTTTTCTAGGGCCGCCAGAACAAAGTATCACAAACTAGGCAGCTTAAAGCCAATGTACCCTCTCACAGGTCTGAAGGATAGGGGTCTGAAATCAAGGTGTGGGAGGGGCTGTGCACCCTCCAGGTTTGAGGGGAGGAGCTTTCCTGGCCTCTTCCTAGCTCCTGGCAGTTGCTGGCCACCCCCGGCTTTGTAGCCACATCAAGCCAATCTCTGCCCCTTCGTCATATGGCCTTCTCCCTCTGTCTCTCTTTTTTCTCTTCCTAAGGACACCAGTCATTGGATTTAGGGCCCACCCTCATCTTAGCTGATCACACCTCTTTCCAAATAAGATCACATTCCGAGGTCCCCGATGGACAAGAATGGGGGGGGGGGGACGCTATTCAACCCAATGCAGTCAGTCATGGCATGCCCGATAGAAAGGCCCACCGGGGCAGGACGGCCCACCTTGCTGAACGGAGCTACTCTGGTATAGGAAGAGGGAGGCTTCTTGCTGTGTTCCTGAACCCAGGGCAGGAGGGAAATCTGTGGTTCCCCATGTGACCTGCTCTCTCATCCCCAAATCTGAGTCCTCTGCACAAGGAGGAGATATGAGAGGTAGGCACTCTGGTTTCTGGAAAAGTAGAGGTTTATCCCCACCAGCAGGTCCTAAGAGCAGCCATAGCCTGCAAGAAACACACAGAGGACAAAACAAAACCAGGATGAGAAGAAATGAGACATCTTCTTGCTCATCCTCCCACCATCCATGCGGGCTGATGACCTTAGAAATGAGTTAGCCACAGAACCGATGGTCCAACCAAGGGCAGGAGAAGAAGGAAGAAGGGGAAAGTGGGGGGAATGACATCTGTTCCGCAGTGACTACATAAGGGCACTCGACAAATGGCTCTTGCTTCGCCTCTGGGGGGGTCTGTGCATCAGGAATGGAAGCACAGATGAACAATGACAAGGAAGAAGGAACGCAGCCCACGTGCATTCCAGGAGAGCAATAGAGTCCTTCTCATGGAACTCATGGCTTTGAAAGGCAAAAGGCTCCATCAAGCCAGGATGGGACAAGGGAGGGGAAGGGAGTTCCTGGTCTCTATCTAAAAAAGAAACGATATTTCAATCCCACTTGCTCCCCTCCCCCAACCCGGAAGCCCAAGAGACAGGAAATCAGAGGAAGACAAGAGCCAGACAGGAAATGGGAAGCAGAGGAAAGGTCTAGGCGGAGAGAACACAGTCTCAGCAGCATGGTGGCAGGCCATGGATCCCCTCCACTGGGATGACCAGGAGTCTTAGGGACAGAAATGTTAACTGTCAGGTCTGTGTAGTTCTGTGTTACGTGCAGCAAAACCCTGTTTTTATCCCCAAACCTCAGCAGTCAGCCCTCATGTGAATCAGCATCTGCGGAGACTGTTGCTCTCCAATCCAGGGGGAAGGGGGATGATGGCGTGAGCTGACCAGGAGCAGCGCTGGGAGAAGGCATGGGAAACAGGAGGCAGAAAGCAACACCCTGGCAAGTGCAGGCGACCACCCCAGGTAGCCCCAGAAATACCGGGGGGCAGGAGGGGAAAGGAGACTCAGGATCTTCCATAGGTACACAGGGAGGGCTTGAGTCATCCCACGGGGATGCTTTAGGAAAGGGCGACACAGGAGTGGAAACACTTAGTCCCAATTCTACAGGGAAGCTCTTATCTCCACTTCAGACACGAGAAAAGCAAGGCATAGAGCATTTCCACAAGTTACTCAAGACCACAGGTGCCAGGGGATGATGGGAGACCGTGAACCTGATCTAGGCCAGAGCTCATGCCCTTTCTGTGCACCCAGCTTCCCTGAAAGGCACATGAATTCTTCTCTTTTTTTTCAGATCACACAAGGCCTGGGCAACCAGTAACAACGAAGGCAGCCTGCAGCTGGGACATAGCCCTTCCCATGAGTGCTTCTAGTTTCATCCGAAAGAGGCTGAACACTTCACGCTTAGCAAAGCAAGACAAACTAAGGGCCCTGGCAACTTTTGTTCTGATGCCTGTCTTTTCAAAACCTAGGCCAGGGGCGCCTGGGTGGCTCAGTTGGTTAAGCGACTGCCTTCAGCTCAGGTCACAATCCTGGAGTCCCGGGATCGAGTCCCGCATCGGGCTCCCTGCTCGGCGGGGAGTCTGCTTCTCCCTTTGATCCTTCCCCCTCTCATGCTCTCTCTATCTCATTCTCTCTCTCAAATAAATTAAAAAAAAAAAAAAAAACCTAGGCCAGGGCCCAAAATAATGACCAGTTCCATGGGATGAGTAGGTATGTAAACTGTGGGCTTTGTGAAGAAAAGTGGAAGGTAGCAAAGCAACTAGATTGACGAAGTCTTTTGCAGCTCTGCTAACCCAACGGAGCCCATCTTTCTCCTGATTTCTCCATACTGATGAGACGGGGGTGGGGCTGGCTGAAACAGGTCAGCCAGAGAGGTGGTGGTCTTATGATTGGAATATTTTCTCAGTGATTTATGCCTGGGAGGGCATGTGCATGAGGAGGAAGGAAGGAGATGCAGCGTGTCCCTCGGTCCTGGTCCACCCACAGGAATGACTGTGGGGCGTTTGCCCTTAGCAGCGCCTCCACGCCGCAGGACAAACAAGCTCCTGTCCCCAGGTGTCCGCACAGCTCCTCACAAGGTCCTGAGTTGAATCCAAGAACCCCAGACACCTCAGCCCTGTGCAGATGGAGGGCAGTCACTCGGACCCGGGGGCAGGGAACACCAGGCGGGAGGAGTGGCGCTTTCCCCAGGGAGGTCGGAATCACACCTTCATAGGAGTAGCCGCTCAGCAGCACCAGGGCTCAAGCACGGCCATCCCCGGCCCTGAAAGTCATTTCCCGGGCCCCTGGGTACGCTCCTGTCGTCCTGTGGGGAAATCGCAGGCAGAGCGATGGGGCCCTTTTCAGAAACAGAGAGCACACACGGCAGTATTGTTTACAACAGCAAAATAGCTGAAAACCACCAACTCTGTGACCTTGAAGTCAGCCAGCATGTATCTTAATCTGAAATATTCATTATTAAAAACGTATCTTATGGGGCGCCTGGGTGGCTCAGTTGGTTAAGCGTCTGCCTTCGGCTCAGGTCATGATCCCAGGGTCCTGGGATCGAGTCCCACATCGGGCTCCCTGCTCCGTGGGGAGCCTGCTTCTCCCTCTGCCTCTGTCTCTCTGTCTCTCATGAATAAATAAATAAAATCTTTAAAAAAAAAAAAAACAAAAACGTATCTTAGGAAGCTCTCCCCAGCTTCTGATATGCATAGATCTTTATTCACGTTCATCCAAAATGGGCAAGTCCATTCAAATGTGGGGAAGAGGACTTCTTTATACTTTTATTTATTTATTTGAGAGAGACAGAGAGAGAGCACGAGTGGGGAGGGGCAGGGGGAGAGGGAGAGAATCTCAAGCAGACTCCCCACTGAGCGTGGAGCCTGACGTGGGGCTTGATCCCAGGACCCTGAGATCATGACCTGAGCCAAAATCGAGAGTCAGCCGCTTAACCAAGTCACCCAGGTGCCCCGACTTTTTTTTTTTTTTTCACTTTTTAAATAATGAACAACTGAGAGGGTATCACGTTAAGTGAAGTCAGTCAGACTGAGAAAGACAAGTACCGTATGATTTCACTCACATGTGGAATCTTAAAAAACCAAATGTATAAACAAGCAAACAAAAAGCAGAATCGGGCCTATGAGTACAGAGAACAAACCGGTGGTTGCTAGAGGGGAGGGGGTGGGGGTTGGGGACAAACAAGGGTGAAGGGGAGCGGGAGATCCAGGCTTCCAGTTCTGCAATGAATAAGGCGCAGGAATAAAAGGCACAGCATTGGGAACACAGTCCCTGATCCTGCAACAGCATTTACGGTGACAGATGGGAGCTACAGTCATGGTGAGCACAGCGTAATCACCATGCTATACACCTGAAACTCATGTAACGTTGTGTGTCAACTATGTGCAAATAGGTAACTTTGAAAGAAAAAAGGATAATAAAATTTTTTTGAATTAAAAAAATTTTAATTGTGGTACAATACATATCTAATTTGCCATCCTAACCTCATCTTCAAGGGTCCAGTTGAGTAGTGTTAAGTATATCCACACTGTTGTGGATAAACAGATCGCTAGAACTTTCTCATCTTGCAAAACTGAAACTGTAACCATAAACAACACTCCATTTTCTTTTCCTTTTGAGCTTTAAAAATCCTATTAATAGACCATGGCATGCAGTAATTCCTTTTCCAGTTCAAAAATTTCTGGACACATTACTCATGAAAGCTTGAAAAGAATCACCACCTCCCTCTGCCCTGAACTGAGAGTTCTCAGGAAGATGGTATGCACAGAACAAAGAAAGCAGAAGAAAAAGGTAAATGAATTTTTCATAAACAAGAGTTCCAGGAAAAAACTCTGGGAGGTTGCATTTAGACCACAAGGTCACCTTGGGATTGAGCAGCTGAGTTGGTTGGGTCATCTCTGTCTTTGGCCTCATTAACTTGCCCAAAGGGACTGTGCCCACAGCAGGGCAGTGAGCAAGGTTCACTTACCCACGTGGACGAGGGGGCCCCCGGGCTGCTCTAGTCCCTTAGATGTGACTGCTGCCAGGAGGAACGCACAAAGGCCAGTTCCCCTCTGGGCAGACTGCTAAGTAACTTCTAGAAGAGAAATGGCCCTAAATATTTGGGGTTGGAAATAGAGCCATTCCAAGTCTGTACTTGAAACTCACCTAGAATTCACATTGTAACTGTTGTGTCTTTGTGTTTAAATTGCCCCAAGGACCTATCTTCAAACACACACACACACACCAAGCATAACTTCACAGGGAAATATTTATTTCATGAGACTCTCACAGGGTGCCCTTTGCCGTTTACCAACAATGGATGAATTCCTGCCCACAGAGAGAAACCACGACCCTGCTCTTTCAAACAAGCAGATGGAGGCTGTGATGAGTGACACAGGAGAGCAAGTCTCCCGGCCTGGCACAAAGAGGGCCTCTCAGACACCCACCTGCGTCTGTGTCTGCAGACTCTCCGGGCTCTGGAAAGCCCAGCGGGCCCTGGGGGCAGCAGGGGGGACCTGGGGGGACCACTCCAGCACCAACCAGCCACAAAAGGAGGCCTAGGTCCCAAATCAGGCCAGCCTTCAACGTCCTCTCCGGATCAGCCTTGAAAATGCACACACCCGTTGCACCAGGGACCCTATTTATCATAATCTGACGTAAGCACTCATCCTGTGATTGAATAATCCTGTAATTTACACAGTAATCATTGACGTGCACAATGACATAGAAACGAAGACGTTTCTCGTGTGGTTCTTTATGGAACCAAAATATTGGAAAAAACTGAACTTTCCACTGTAAGACAGATTAAAAACAGGATTTTTGTCTATAGACTAGATAAATGCACCCACAAGACAGATGGTCTCTAATAGTTTTAATGACATTAAAAAAAGTTTTCACAAGCTAGTAAGTCCAAATATATAACAAAGAATCTGCCTGGTGTGAGCGTGAGTAGGTAGGCAGATAGACCCATCTTTCTCACCAATACAGAGTTTGTGTTCTAAAAAATCATACTTGGCAAAGCAAGAACTTGGATATTACGGATTGAGAGAAAAGCAATAAATGATATTAAATGTGCTTTGAAAAGCAAGAAATGTAAGTTCACAGTGGGGGAGGGGGGTTGATGGCTACAGAAATAGCCTGATGGCTACAGTGATTCCTGAGAGCATCAGAGCTGGGCAAACTCCAAAAGTAGCAAGGCCTCACTCTCCCACTAGACAAGAGTGGTAAGGAAAGCTATAACCCAAAGCCGTGTTCCTTGTTCCTAGGGATGGACTGTGGGTGGACAGGGATGTGGAAATTCCTATAGGCCCTAATGAAGAGGCTTAGGAATGTGCTAGGAGCTAGCTTCCTGCCCTGAAGATGCCCGGGCGGGATGAAGGGGTTGCCATCTGCAGGTTCCATATGGGCACAAACTCACAGATTTTGAAAGGCCAGACCAAGCCAGCCATGAGCCAGGCCAGATCAGCCTGTCCAGAGCAGACACCAGCTGGGATCCAGAGGACACACACGTGAACTCAAGCCCCCTTCTTCCTGCCCCCCTGAGGTCACACCCAGATACCATCATATGAAAATAAGCTGCGGGAAATAAAGAGGCATTTACCCAAAGACCCAGGCACCCAAGCAAAGCGACTTCAACAGAAAGAGATTGTGTATGTGGTCACATTTAAAATGAACTTCTGCCACCTCCTCTACTCCAAGTAGTGGGAGCACTCAAGGATAATTAAATATGCTATGAAAAATTTTCTCTAATTTTTTTTTTTTTTGCTTGCTTCTGAGTGGTAGCGTTGAGTGAATTTTCAGCCCTGAAACGTGCATCATCTTAAAATCCCAGGAGGCACGACCACAGTTGGCACCTCACTTTGGTACCCCCAAATATTCATGGCGTTTCCGAGTGGGATTAGGGGAGGTTTTTATTTATTTTCTTTCTGCTCAGCTAGGTTTTCGAAATATTCTGCAATAGATGTACTATCTCTTTTTTTTTTTTTTTTACAGGAGTACAAGATTGCTTAGTTTGCAGTCACCCTGGCCAGGCACCTGTTCTCTACCAGCAAACCCCTGCAGCAAGTTGGGAAGGGCAGGCTCACCTGGCAGTGGACAGCCAAGGATCTCCATCCTCATACAGATGCTCCCGTTGTCGAACCAGGACCGTGGATTGATGCGGATGTAGCGGGCCACCATGGGGACGGGCAGCTCGTTGAGGACAGGGATCTCCTTTTCACTGTTTCCTTCAAATATCTACTTAGGCACAAGGGGGAAAAAGGCGAATCTTTTAGAGCTCGATTATCAAGGGATAAAGGGTAATTCACTCATTCCATAAGATTTCACTGAGGAGCACCCACTGTGTGCAGGGCATTGAGGGGAAAAGAGAAATGAATCAGGCATGGACCCTGCCCTCAGGAAGCCCCCATCTACCGGGGTGGCGGAGAGAGGAGGAGGAGGGAATACTTTGATAATCTGGGTAAAGTCTATTAGTACCATGGCACAGGGATAGCCACAGAGCTCTGGGATTTCAGAAGAAGAAAAGGACCAGGCAGAGCTTTAGGGAGCAGGTGGTATTTGAATTGGCCTTGAAGGAAAACTATTTAGATCTGTGGGATGGGAGGGATTCTAGAGACAAGCAGCAGGAATGACTGGAGAAGCCCAGAGGTGGGCTTCAGAAGGAACAGAGCAACTGGCCCTCTTTTCCTGGAACACAGGGGAAGTGTGTGCAGGGGGTAAGAAAGAGAGAGAAGGTTAAAAGCAGAGATGCCATCAGATTGTGGAAGATTCTGGATACCATGGGAGGAAGGATGTGCTTGAGAACCTGACAAAGAGGGTGACATGATCATCAGAACTGGCTAATCTGGAGCGCATCATGGAGTGGAAAGATGGATTATTAAAGGAAGTTGGAGAACTGTTGCACCCGCGTAGCTGTGAGGGGCGCAGGCATATTTCCTGTGTCACGTGTCCCCCAAGGCTGCCACCCGCAAGGTGGATCGTGGAAGAAACCGCATCCCAGCAGCTCAGAATTTCACATTAGCTCTACATGGGCCACTTGGCGCTGAGCTTCCGGGCATGGAAGCGGGGCAGGGAGGAGGGGGACATTATCCATCATCAGTTTGAGCCGACACAGCATCAGCAGATACCGATGGGGCACACATTGCCTCTCTTTGCAGGGACCCACATAGCCAGACACCAAGGGCATGGACAGAGGGAACACGAAACTCACCATGTCTCCAGATCCGTTCTTAACAGTGACCCATGTATGGCTGTCATTGCTCACCATAACCTTGTAGGAGGTCACCCAGTCACTCCTAAAAGAAAATAAAACATCATTGGAACTACACATTTTAAAATGTTCACCTTTGGGGCGCCTGGGTGGCTCAGTCAGCTGAGCATCCAACTCTTGGTTTCGGTTCAGGTCATGATCTCGGGGTCATGGGATCGAGCTGCGCTCAGCGCAGAATCTGCTTAAGACTCTCTCTCCCTCTCCCTCTGCCCCTCCCACACACACACCCCCTGCCTCTCTCTCTCGCTCTCTCTCTCAAATAAATAAATAAATAAATAAATCTTTAAAACGTTCACCTCTTCAATGTAGAGGTGCAGCAATAAGGAAGAACAGCGGACCCCTGAACAACACGGGTTTGAACTACAAGGGTCCACTCACACGTGGATTTTTCTTGATAAATACAGGACAGTACTATAAATGTGTTTTCTCTCCTTATGATTTTGGAGAGTCAAAAGTTATACACAGATTTTCAACTGTACAGGGTGTCAGTGCCCCTAACCCTTGCGTTGTTCAAGGGTCATTGGTCGGTCCCAGCAGTGGACAACATTGGTTCACGGCCTGGCCCCACTGCTCACCCTCCCTGTGGCGTTGGCCAGCTAACTGACCCAAACTATGTCACTGTTGATTCATCCATAAAATGAGGATCCTAAAAGCACCAAGCTTAAAGGATTAACGTGAGCGTTCGGTGGTTTAATACTCCTTAAACACTTAGGACAGTGCGTGGTACCAAGTAAGTCCTGCACGCTGGTCACACATAAAGATCTACAGACACTTACATATTTCTTTATATTTACATCGCACACGGGAATAGAGTTCCATGCAGAAAAGTAACCTCAGTAAAAATTGCAGTTGGTCTAGAAATTTCATTTGGAAAATGATTTGGGAACATAAGAAACGAGATGCCACCAACCAAAAAAATAACAGCTTGCCTGTCTAGGAGACACTGGGCTTCTCCTTGGCTGTCACAGCCATGCAGACAATCCCCCCGCCCCCAGTGATAATCCAGCACTAGCTGGGCCCAACGCCAGGCCCACCATCATGTCCTGCTGCAGAGAAATCACTGAGGTGACAACAGCCATGAATGGACTTCCCAGAGTGGGGGTCAATCTGATAGGCCATATCAAAAAAACATGGGGAAAACACATTTTGGTCTCTCAGCCTCAGCTGTTCATAACATTAACTGTTAACCAATATAGAAGATCCTTTCGGAGCATCATCCTTTTTAAAAATACTGGAACGAAACACCAATTCAGTAATCCTTTAGAACATTCTGCCAGCTGAAGCACTTGGAGTCCTTCTTTTCCTACTGTGAAATCTCCTTGGATTCAGGATCCAGATATATCCCAATACGGTTCTGAGTTTCTGAATCAGCACAGCCTAGTAAAGTTCATTTAGAAAGATGAGCTGCTTTTCTTCATTCTGGTTCATCTGACTTGTGAAAATTATTCCTAGGTGCTTTAGTATATGTGCTGCCGAAGCGAGCACATTCCTAGGTGCTTTAATAGATGCTTGGAAACAAACCCTCCCCTCGAGCCTCCTCTCTTCTCTCTCCTCCCTACCAGCTTTGTCTGAATCCCCGCCAGATGCTGGAAGCTGTCAAACAACATGTTCCCCCTGGGAGGGTGAAGGCTGAGCCCGCACCTGCAGACCGAGATGCATCAAGCGCGCCTTCTGAACGGCCCCTAGGCACAGCACATGTCCTCTGCACTGGAAAATATCCTCACCCCAAATACCAACCTGTGTCCCACATTCAAATAATCTCTAAAGACCTTGCAACTGCAGTCCCTTTTGCGGTCCGTTGGTCTGTGTGCCTGTGACGCCCCACGGTGATCTGGCAAGGCAGCCTGCCGAGCTGGGGGCCCATCCCACCCGCAGAGATGGAGGTGATAGCCTTAGGAAGCCTCTCGGTCAAGAGAAACACACAATAAGAGAGGGGTAGAAAGAAAAATTAAAATAAGCTGTCCAAAGAAAGGGGGAGAAAAAAAACCAAAGAAATGAAAATCAAATAATTTCTCAAACTTAAACGTGGACAAATCCACTACTTAGGTTTGAAGGGCAATTAACTGTTTACGTGGTTCTGACCTCCACTCTGGACTGCAGACATCCGTCCCTCGCTCTGTCTGATTGACCTCTTGCCACTTCTCATGTCCCAGCAACATCTCATATTTACCCCACCCCAACCGATGGGTGCATGGCTCCTGCTCTCCATCCCGACCTGGGCCAGACCGAGCTCCTGCCTCAGAAAAGGTACTGGCATCCCCCCAGGGGAACAAAATCCCAGGATCCTCCATGATACCCCACTTTCTCTGCACCCCCCCCCACCTCCATTGAGACCATCACCAAATTCTGTCAATGTCACCTCCCACATTTTTCTGGAATCTACCCAACCCCTTCCATCTTCACTGCCACCACCCCAGCCCATTCTCTCGGGCCAGGACTGCTGCAGGTCCCTCTAATTGGTCTCCTGGCATTTAAGCTGCCTCCCAATCTATCCTGCAGTTAGAGACTGGTTTTTCTAATGAAGTATTATCATGTCACCACCTGCTTAAAATACCACTCCTCTCTGGTAGTAAGACCAAAATCCTCAACACATTCTGTAAGACTCTTGCTTACCTTTTGTTTTCTGGGCTCTTTCTTTCAATTCCTGATAATGATTATACTCTCTTGTCTCAGGGCCTTTGCACATACTGTTTTCATCTTCCTCCTCTCCCAGCCTGTCTGCCCCTAAATCATTCAGACCTCAAACCTTATCAGATAAGGCAGGTCTAATTCTCCATTTTAGCCAATTTCTTTTCCTATATGTTCCTTTCTTTCATAGTTTAGTTCCACTTATAATTTTATACCCCTTTCTAGAATTATCTGATAGTGTATTTATCTCCCACTGGAGTTGAAGCATCTCATAGATGGAGGAAGAAGAGATCATGGCACTTTGGAGGATGCAAAAGGAAGCTGGTGTTCCTGGAGGGCAGAGCGAGGGACAAGGCAGGACAAACGGGGCTGGGTGGGCTATGCAGACCATTTGATGGGAGTGAAACTTCCTCTGCCAAGCAATAGGGGGCTGGCCCCCTTGCAGTCCACCAAGCATGGTCAGAAGTACCTCAAGACCAATTAGAAAGGCTCCTCTACTTCCAAAATTTCTGCCTTAACAGAACGTTTGAAAACCAGAGATGACCTTAGTGTCTCCCATTTACTCCCATTTACTCTAACAAACTCTCCTTTCTACCACCTTTCTACTGCTCCTGCTGAATTGAAAGTGATGGCAGAGGTCCTCCTGCCACAGGTTTATGCAGAAACAGCCTTTGTTCATTTTGTCTCAGGCTTAGTTTTGTCTTTGACAATTCATACTGTTGCCCATATTATGATTTTTTTCATTCTCATTGCTGTCTAGTATTCCACTCAAAGAATGGACACTTGGTCCATTTTACTACTAATGAGCATCTGAGTAGTTTCCAGATTGGGCTGTTATGAAAAGCGGTTCTATGAATATTCTTGTATGTATCTGGTGGTGAATTTATACAAAATTCTGTTTGGTGTGATCATAGGGTCCCAGGATACAGATGTGTTCAGCAGTACTGGCTTTCCAAAGTAACTAACTACTAACACTCAAACAAGCAATGTATGAGAGTTCTGGTTGCTCCACATTCCTGTCAACACTCGGTATTTTCTTCCTTTTTCATTTTAGCTATTCTGATGGGTGTGCCCTGTTATTTCGTGGTGATTTTTATTTTAATGTCCTGGATGGCTAATGAAGTTTGACACGTTGTATGTTTATTGGGCATCTGAATATCATCTTCTGTGAAATGCTTATTCAAAATTTCCCCCCTTTTTAATTAAATTGTCTTTCTTATTTTGATTTGTAAGAGCTCTTTATATATTCTAGACAGGAGTTTTTTGTTGAGTATATGGATTGCTAATATCTTCTCCAGTTTGCATCCTCTTTTTCATTCTCTTTGTGGTATCCTTTTTTAAATTTTATTTATTTATTTGACAGAAAGACAGAGAGAGAGAGCATGCACATGTGGAGGTAGGAGTAGAGGGAGAAGCAGACTCCCCGCTGAGCAGGGAGCCCGATGTGGGGCTCAACCCCAAGACCCTGAGATCATGACCTGAGCTGAAGGCAGACACCAAATCGAATGAGCCACCCAGGCACCCCATCTTTGTGGTATTTTTTAATAAACAGAACATCTTAATCTTTACATAGGCCAATTAACCTTTGTTTTCTTTACAGTTTTCAGTATTTGTGCCCTTTTCAATACATTTTTGCCTACTCCAAGATCATAAAGATATTCTCCTAGGCATTCTTCTAAAAGCTTTATTGCTTTACCTTTTAATTTAGATCTGTAGCCCACAAAGAGTTGACTATTATATGGTGTAGGTAGGGGTCAAGATACATTTTTTTCTATAAGGGCTTTCAAGTGACCTAGAACCATTTATATGATTATTTTTCTACAGCACATCAGTGACACATTTGCTATAGATCATGTGGTAGGCATGTTTCTTGATGCTCTATTCTCTTCCATTGGGCTATTTCCTATCGGTGCTAAACCCATCCTGTCTTGATTTCTATAGCCTTATAGTAAGTCTTTATATCTGGTAGTGTACATTTTCCTATTTTGTTTTTGCTTTTCACAGTTCCCTGGACTATTCCTGGCCCTTTGTGTTCCCATATAAATTTTAGAATCACCTCGTCAATTTCCAAAACAAGGATCTTTGGATTTTAATTGAGATGGCACTAAATATATAAGGTCAGTTTTAAGGGAATCAAGATATTTCAATATTAAGTCTCCTAATCCATAAACATGGTATATTCCTCTATTTATTTAGGCCTTATATTACTTATCTTTTGCTGAATTTACTCCTAAGTAGCTGATGTTTTTGATGATTTTATAAATGATATTACTTTAAATATTATTTTCTCCTTGTTTGTTGCTAGTATGTAGAAATACAAATGCTTTTTGTATGTTGATTTTATAGCCAGCTACTTCACTAATTCATTCATTAATTCTAATAGTCTGGGATTCCTTTGGATGTTGTTAAGGACATGGCAATGTCATCTGAGCACTATGACAGTTCTGCTTCTTTATTTCCAAATGTTAAGTCTATTATTTCTTTTTCTTGCCTTATTTGTTACACTGGATAGGATCTCCAATTCAACACTGAAAGAAGTGGTACTAATAGCTATCCTTGTCTGATTCCTGAGATTGAAGGAAAGGTTTAGGTATTCCACCACTGGGTAAGATATTTCCTGTAAGGTTTTCCCTTTGTTTCTTTGTTTTTATTTTAATGAAGTATGAGTTCTTTATTTTTCAAATAACAAGAAAATCTGGATGTTTGCAGCTGCTGGGACTTACTCAGCTGGCTGATTTGTGCCAGAGTCAACATCAACAGACATTCATTTGTCATATTTGTTATCTCAGAGCCCTAAGAGAATGTTCACAAGAGGACTCGGTGTACATTCATTTTTCCATATTGTTTCAGAGTTCTAAGAAGACACCCTTCTATGTTCATTTTCCATACTTGTCTCAGAGTTCTAAGAAAACATCAAGCTATACTCATTTTTCACACTTACTGTCTTTGGGTTGTAATATAGTTACTGCAGCTCCATATCATGTCCATGTTCAGAAAACACTGAATAAAGTCTTTCAGTTTCTATCAAACTACTTTCTAATGATTCAATAGGACGTGTGCAATTCCTGTTGTTTGGGCTTTTTTTAACATTATTAAAACTTACAGTTCTTTTTTTTTTTTTTAAGATTTTATTTATTTATTTGAGAGAGAGAGAATGAGAGACAGAGAGCATGAGGGGGAGGAGGGTCAGAGGGAGAAGCAGACTCCCCGCCGAGCAGGGAGCCCGATACGGGACTCGATCCTGGGACTCCAGGATCATGACCTGAGCCGAAGGCAGTCGCTTAACCAACTGAGCCACCCAGGCGCCCTATTTATTCCTAATTTAAAAGGAGTTTTTTTCTTTTAAACACAAATGACTACAGAATTTTCTCAGATGCCTTTTCCGCATGTATCAGAGTGTTCATATGATTTTTCTCTTTAGTCCTGTGTAGGTGGTGAATTACAGTGTTTGATTACAATTGTGGCTAAAACACCCTTATATTCCTGGAATAAATTCCATTCAGTGGTGATACATGATCCTTTTTATATACTGCTGGACTCAATTTAGTAATATATTGCTTATTTCTTGTATCTATGTTCATGAAAAAAAATTTTCCATAATTTTGCTTTTTGTAATGTCTTCATCAGATTTTGATATCAAGGTTATGCTAACTCATAGTTGGGAAATGCTTCCCTGTTTCCATTCTCTGTATTTTTTTTTAAGTGCCATTTCATTCTTAAATGTTTGGAAGAATTCAATCAAACTTTCTGAAATTAAGAGGTTTTGGGGGAACAATATTTGATAATGAACTGATATTTTTAGTAGATATTAGACTACTCTGATATTCTATTTCTTCTTCTGTCAGTTTTAGTAACTTGTGCTTTTTGAAGAATTATTGCATTTCAACTATTTTCAATGTTATTGGCATAAACCTGTTCTTAGAATTACTTTATTGTCTTCTTAATGTCTGTAGCATTTTTAGTGATTCTCCCTTTTACAATTTTGATGTTGATAGTTGATTTTTTTTTCTTTTCCTAATCAGCCAAGAGTTTATTAATTTTATTAATATTTTCAAAGAACCAACTTTTGGCTTTGTTTACCCTATTATGTGTTTCCTATAGGAACCATATAAAACCATATGTACCTCCTGTTAGGCACCATAAGACCCATATGAAACAATCATTTTTATAGATCAAAATGGTTGACTACCAGAAATTTCCTAAGATGCAAACTAATATTTTATTAATTTCTACTCTTATCTTCACTGTTTTCTTCTTGGTACATTCTTTAGGTTTGATTTGCTGTTCATTTTGTATAGTTCCTTAAGACCATTAATTTTCAGTCTTCAATCCTAATATATGCATTTAAGTTAAAGTTCTTTCTGGGCATTGCTTTAGCTACATGCCATAATTTTTATATGTCTTATCTTCATTATCATTTAGTTCAAAATATTAATTCCAGTTGTGATTTCTCCTTTAACCATGGACTACTTAGGAGTATAATTTTAAATTTACAGGTGTGGGGGCTTTTCCAGTTTTGTTTTTATTACTGATTTCTAGTTTAACTCCATCATGGACAGAGAACAAACTTTGAATCATGTCAATCTTTTGACATTTGTTGAGACGTCCTTTATGGCTCAGCATATGGACAATTTGGACTAATGTTCCAGTGCACTTAAAACCAATGTGTCAGTTCTGTAATTATGGTGTGCAGTGTTCCACATATAAAATTTTGATCAAATGTACTAATTGTGTTATTCACATCTTCTGTATACTTGATGAGTCTGTGTCTGCTTATTCTATCGGCTATGGAAAGAGGTATGTAAAAGAATATCAATCTGACTGTGAATTTATCTGTTTCTCCTTCTAGTTCTCTGAACCTTTGCCATAAAAAATGTAGCTATGCTATTGAGTGCATACAGATTTAAGACTGTCATATAGTACTAGTAAATTGAGTCTTTTATGGTTAAAAAATTTCTCTTTTTTATTTCTATCAATGTTTCTTGCCTTAAAGTCAACTCTGTCTGATATTAGGATAGCTAACCTGTTTTATTTTGGTTAGGATATATGTATTTCTTTCCATTCTTTTACATTTAACCTTCTGTCTCCTTAAAATTTAAACTATGTCTCCTGTAAATAGCATGTAGTTTAGTTTTATGAGGTTTCTTCTTTAAATACAGTATGATCATATTATTCTTCTCCTGGAGATTGTAGTTCATTTAAAGGTAATGTAACCAGTGTTATATTTGGATTTATATCTATCATCTTATTTTTTTTTTTCTATTTGACCCATCTGTTTCATTTCCCTTTCTCTTTTTTTTACATTTTTATTTGATAATCAAATATCCTTATTATTCTATTTTCTCTTTATTAACTTACTAGTTATACACTCACATTATTCTTCTCATAATTACCTTAAATATTTCGATAGTATCCTTAAGTTTCTAGTCTTATTCAAATTATAATTCTACCACTTCCATGATAATACTAGACCCATCCAATACTTTAAGTCCATTTACCTCTATCTTTTGCATTATTTTGGAACTCAATTTTAATTTTTAATTCTAGATATATTTTTAGTGTTAATATTCATATTAAGTATATTTATAGTTAATATTTAATTCATTTTTATTCTATATATTTTTTAAATTTTGTAGCAAATTACTATTGTTTCATACAGTTAATATTCATAAGCCTACTTACCATTTCTGGTATTCTTTTTTTTAAGATTTTATTTATTTATTTGAGAGAGAGAGAGAGAGGGAGGGAGAAGGAGAGAGAATCTGAAGCAGAATCCATTCTGAGCATGGAGCCCAATGTGGGGCTTGATCCCACAACCCTGAGATCATGACCTGAGCTGAAACCAAGAGTCCAAAGTTTAACTGACTGAGCCACCCAGGTGCCCCACCTTTTCTGGTATTCTTCATTTATTTTTGCATTTCCATATTTCCATCTGGATCATTTTCTTTCTGCTTGGAGAACTCTCTTAGATACTTATTTTTAATCAGGTATGCTGGCAATAAATGTTTTCAGTCCTTATTGTCTGAACATGGCTTATTTCTTCTTCATTTTTGAATGATATTCTTGCTGGCAATTCTAGGTTGACATTTATTTTCTTTCAGTACTTTAAAAATTTGACTATACTGGCTTCTGATGCATTGTTTTATTTACACACACAACTTGAAGCTACTGTTATGGCATTTAATAAATGTACAATAAGAGTACGAGTAGGGAAATGAGTGCTAAGCATTTGAGCTCAAATCCAGATTTGTCATTTACTAACTCTATAAACTTGACAAACTGCCAAACCTTCTGAAAATAATGATACCTACAAGGAGGTCATAGGTTAATTTATAGATTGAGAGACGTATTAGTATAGTGGTTAAGACCTCACTCAGGCTTTGAGGTCAAGAAGCCCAAACTAAAATCCTAGCTCTTCCTTACTAGCTGTGACCTGTATGAGAGTTATGTAACCTCTGAGCTCCAGCTGCGAAACAAGGTAACAACTCTATGTCTTTGTACAGTGAATGCAGACTGAATGAGGTAATGCACAGAGGGTCTGAGCATAGTGCCTGGAACATAGTAATTGATCCATAAACCTAAGCTCTTAAGAAGAATGACACTATCGTAATGAAGACAATGTCAAATGCTATACAACATACAGGACTGCAGTTGAACTGTAAACTTAATTCAGGTGCTCCTCCAGACACTTCCAGGAAGTGACTAATCCTCTAGCTTAACCCTTTGCACCCCAGTAATGGTAACAATCTGACACAACCATAAAGAAATTAAGAATTAATTAAATCTTAATTAAAATTAAGAAGGTTGATAATCCAGGATGACAGAAGAGGGATTTGGGCCAATCAGTAATGCTGCAGTAGGACTGAATTTTGCCTGAAAGTTCTATCCACATGAAAACATTGTGGAATGTGTTAAGTCCTGCTCCTCAGCCTGCAGCTACTGTATCACAAATATCATGCCAGCCTCGGAAAAAAACAAAGATAAATTATATATGATCTCTTTACTCAAGGGTTTTAGAGGTTAATGAGGAAGACAGGGAGGTAAGCTGGACATTAGAAGAGAATATGATTAAGTGTTATGATGAGGCCAGTGGTGGAGGGAGAGAGGAAGGGTGTGTGGCTTAGAGGAATGAAAAGGGGGGGCAGGCTAGTGAGTGCTCCTACTCCCTATCTAACACAAAAGCTGCATATTTTATTCTTTTGTCACAGGCACATCCATTGTTATTACAGAGCCAGCTTCAAAGTTCTTGGAGCTATAATGTCCATGTTTTCTGGCCTCTTAATCCTTGGGGAAGGTTTGAAATTCACAGCACTTTGTGGCTTTTTTCCACTTGCCTCAGAGAGATTTTCAACATCACAAAACCACCTTGACATTTAATTCTCTGTGACTAGAGATTTCAACTCAAAGCAATGCAGCCCAAGTAAAGAAGCATTTGTGTCAAAGACTTCCTGACTGCAGAAAGAGGGAGGGGACTCTCCTCTGGGCTCCAGCCAGCTTCCTCACTTAAAACAAACAAACAAACAAACAAATAAATAACAACCAAACCAAACCAAAAAGCAAAAATCCTAATCTTGTATGAGATTACCACACTCCCTACCAATTCAGTCTTCCTTCAGATCAGGAAAATAGGGAAGGAGGGCTTAAAAAAAAAAAAAAAATTGGAACACATTCAGATATTTTACTACCTGACGTTGCTTTGGTTTATTTTTTTTTTTTTAAGATTTTATTTATTTATTTGAGAGACAGAGAGAGAGCACATGAGAGGGGGGGAGGGTCAGAGGGAGGAGCAGACTCCCTGCTGAGCAGGGAGCCGGATGCGGGACTCGATCCTGGGACTCGAGGATCATGACCTGAGCCGAAGGCAGTCGCTTAACCAACTGAGCCACCCAGGTGCCCTGACGTTGCTTTGGTTTAAATAAAAACCAAGAATGCCCCCCACCAACAAAATGGCAGACTAAATGCTTGTCAAGCCTTCTGCTACAATACAACTGGATCCTGGTTACACACAAAACAAAGGAATGTTTTAAACCATCAGTGGGCTTGCAAGCAAGTAAAGGAAATCTCCAAGGAAAAGAAAGAGCTGAGGAGGGGGGGGGGGTTGCCTTAGGGAAAAATGCACATGCACGTAACAGTGCTGGGATCAAAACACAAAGCCTACAACAACAAAAGTTAGAGAAGTTGAACCAGGGACTTTTCCTTGGACCCTTAAAGGGGATTGAAATGGTCTTAGAACCGTAGTAGTGTCTGCTTGGCTCCCCAAAGAAGCAAACACAAATCCTCTCTAAAGAAGAGTCTTCAGTTTAAGCTCTCAGAGGTTTTGCTAAATTCAATCACATGAGAGCTCAAATTTTTAAAAACCATGAAACACACACGAATATATTCTCCCATGAGAAAGAAACAGCAACAAATTTAAATCCTGAAGAACTTAACTGTCTACAAGGAAAACTCAAAAGAAACTAGAAAAATAATTATATTTGCTAAGATAGTTCAGCAAGGTGACTGGATATAGGGTTACTATACAAAACTCATTACAGTTCTATACACCAGCAGCCAAAAATCAGGTACTTAGAGATAAAATGAACAAAAGACGTGTAAGACATTTACAGAGAAGACTTCATTAAAAGACATTTTAAAGGATATAAATAAGTGGAGATCCATACCATGTTTGTGGATAGAAAAATATTATAAACAAGTCAATTCTCACCAAAAATCCCAATAGCATATTAAAGAAATTTGACAAACTGATCCTAAAATTTATATGGAGGAAAATAATCAAGATACTTTATGAAAAGAAGAAACAGTGGAGGGAACTGTCCTATCAAGACATTAGAACTTATTTTAAAGAACTTTAGTAAGATATTGTGATAATGATGGACATACAGACAAATTTATAAATGTAACAAAATTGAGAGTCCAGAAACAGACCCATGCACATATATAAACTTGATAGAGATGTCTTGCATATCAGCAGGAAATAAATGAACTGTTAAATAAATGGTCTCAAGGCAACTGGATATTAATATTAAAGGAAACTGAAATTGGACCTTATGTTTCACATCTTTCACAAAAATCACTACTGAATTGATAAACTATTTTAAAAACTTAAAACTTAAAAAAGTTAAAGAATATATAGGAGAATTACCTCATAACCATGAGGTATGTAAGGATCTTATATATAAGACACAATCAGTCTAGCCAGAAAAGACAAAGAAATTGAGCTACATTAAAATTAAAAACTTTTAGGGACATCTGGGTGGCTCAGTCGGTTAAGCTTCCGACTCTTGATTTTGGCTCAGGTCCTGATATCAGGGTTGTGAGATTGAGCCCCGTGTGGGGTTCCGTGCTGAGTGTGGAGCCTGCTTAAGATTCTCTTTCTCCCTCTCCCTCTGCCCCTCCCCGCCACTTGCAAGCTCATGTGCACACTCTTTCTTTCTCCCTTTAAAAAAATAAAAGTTAAAAACAATTAAAATCAAACCAAAAAAATTAAGAAGTTTTACTTTTCAAAAGACATCATAAAGAAATCAGTGGTGAGGATGTGGAGCAACTCTAAAACACCACTGGAGAAAGAGAGGATACTCAGATAGCCACTCTGGAAAACAATTTGTCACATCTGCATACTTTTCAACTCAGACATTCTATTCCTGAATATAGATCATGGAGATTTCCTTGTACACGTGCTCCAGGAGACAGATACAAGAATGTAAAGAGCAATATTATTTTTAAGAGCAAAATAAAATAAAATAATGAAAAGTTGAAAAGGGAGAAATCCAGTCTACATCAAGGAAGAGTGGATAAATGGCATATTCACAGAGTTAAATAATACAAATGAATGAATCACAACTACAGGCAACAACATGGATGATCTTTGAAGCATAATGTTGAGTGAAAAAAGCCAAGTTCCAAAAGCTACTTAAAGTATAAAATCATTTTTGTAAAGCTCAAAACAAGAAAGAGAATTTTTTTTTGCATGGTGATAAGACTGTTTTTAAAAGGCAAGGGAAAGATGAACTCCTCAGAAGGAGAATGGTTCCACTCCTGGGAAGAAGAACATAGATGGATTAGGAAAGAGGACATAGATAATTTCTGTATTATTGGCATAAGTGGGTTCATGAGTGTTGGTTTCACTGTAATGCTTAATACTTTACATTTAGATATATTACATCAGTTCTTTTGTATCTATCAAATATTACATACTGAGAAAGCTAAAACATTTATCTAATGTTGTATAATAGGTTTCTACACAGTTAAATGTCACAATCATCTCTTGTGAAGGGATGTATGTGAAGACACCACATTCACCTCTTAACGGACATATTTTAAGAAAAAAAAAAAAAATCTTTGCCCTTGTAATTTCATACAAATACAATGTTTTCTTTCTTGAAAGAGCAACTATATTAGCATTTCCTAATAAGAGTTCATATGGCACTTCAGTTTATAAAGTGCCTCCACACACAGGATCTTACTTTATCTAAGAAGAACAAGCCAAGTTTGTCATGAAAGATGTAGCTGCGAACTGGGCTGGTCAGGAGGAAAGGGTCAGATCACTTGTATTCCTGTTTCTCCAAACCTGGATGTTCCCACCTCCCATCCTTCGATCTTCCTCATACTCCTTTTTTCCCTAGGCTCTACCTACAGGATTTCAGCATCCCCAGATCAATCACCAAATGTTTGGGGTATTTACACAAGCTCTCTGGAGCTATACATTGATGCATAGTAATTGCTCTCAGTCAAAAATGCTTACATCTTAACCCTATAATCAGCATTTCTCAGTACTTGCAAATAATCTCACTTTCTGCAAACACAAACACAGGGTGATGTATGGTCACTAAAACAACTTTCAATACTCAAGAAATTGAACATTAAGAACATGAACTAAACCTGAAATCTATACCTTAAACTTTTCTAATGAATATTATGTAACATCAGTTGTTTTCAATAAATAAAGAGATGAGAATCTCAAGTATTTGAAGGTGTTCCAAAAATAGTAGTGGCCTATAATTGTATCTGTCTAAACACATTATTTTGTGTGGTCAGCCCTACCATTTTCGGTCAGCGCTATCATATCCTTCTACATGATTACCTTTGGAGATGTTTTAGGCAGGACTCTGCACCTTGGCCACAGCTGCGCAGCCTAATGTGGGTACTTGGCCAATCACAGTACCCTGACGATGTGCCCAGTTGATTTGCCTACACTTGACACTTGACTCAAGTGGGGCCAATACATTCTTCCCTGGGATTCTGGATTTGAAACCAAGACGTAGCTGCAATTATAAGTTGTAAACCTTGGGTGCTGATGGCAGTCCCATTCCCCATCATGTAGCTGGAGAAGCAGAGGCCAGAGGCCAGTCTACAGAGAGAGAACAGTGAGCCAGAAGCACAGGGAAGCTCAAAATCAAGACCCTCAGAGAGAGTCCCAACAGTGCTTGGACCCCAGGTTCCAGCCGGAGTTCACAACTTCCACTCCTGCTCTTAAGCTCCCTGAGACATAAGCTCCCTGTCTCTCAAGGTAGGATTTGGCAATTGTCACCCAAGGAAGTCCTATTCAAAAAGGAACTGAAGGTTCAGTGATCCTCAAATGTGCAGCATGCTAAGTCAGAGGGAGGCAGAGAGGATGAGCCCAGGCTGGGAAGCTAACAACTGTTCTGCAGGGGCAAAACAGTGAAACTGAGGCCAGCTGTGTTTTGTGATTCAGTCCATAGGTCCAATGAGGCTGGGACAACATAGCCTCGATTAGGATCCTAGAGTGGGTTGGCTACATCTTCTGACTTCAACAAAGTATGTGTCATAAGGGGAGACAACCTCCAGTCCAGAGTTGTATCTGGAAACAGGCAAGGAACAGCAAGGCAAGGGCAAATGTTCTCAGAAATCCCTATTGGCCCCACCAAGCAAATGAGGCCTGCTGAGGGCAGATAATCATGTGCCCAGCCACCCAGCAGCCAAATTCCCCACTGCAGCTTGAGGAGAGCAGGTGGAGTAGGAAACAGACATCGCTACCATTACTAGGGATATTTCAGAAGAGCCAAAAGAAACAGGGCAGCCTGGTATCCCAAATCCTATACTTTTCATTGTGCTTTCCAGCAAAACTGAATGTGGAGAAATGGCAGATCAGCATTATCACTATACTATAACATCTGCCATTTGTGAAGATTAAATGAGCTCATATATATACATACATATGTATGTATATATATAGATCAACTCTAGTACTCAGAAACACAGCGGATGTACTACAAAAAATCTCATCTTCTTTCTAATGTCCTGATAAAAATAATAGGACCAAGGGGCACCCAGATGGCTCAGTCGGTTAAGTGCCCAACTCTTGATTTCGGCTTAGGTCATGATCTCAGGGTTGTGACTGGGCATGGATCCTGCTTAAGATTCTCTCTCTCTCCCTCTCCCTCTGCCCCTCCCTGTGTTCTCTCTCTCAAAAAATAAATAAATAAATAAATAAAATAATAATAATAATAATAATAGTAGTAATAGCACCAGACAAAGGATATGTAAGCACTAAAGTGGAATAGAGATGTGTGGGTGTCATGCTCTAAGTAATTGGACATAAGCCCTTCCAAGTAAGCTGGGATTTGAGTTTCTGCTCAGGGTGAGCCATGTCTCCATTCTGTAAGGCTCTGTATGCTGGGCAGTGCAAACACGCACACACACATGCACACAACCCTCTAGCAGACCAAGGGTTACCATGTGAAACAAGGATCAGCGCTCGCTCCAGAATGGCTGCTCCTAAGTGCCCTGCTTTGGGCCTTATGGACTCTTGTTTTATCTTCCAAAGACTCTGAGAGCTATGAATTTCCTATGACTAATGTAACAAACTATCATAAATTTAGTGGCCTAAAACAACATACATTTATCATCTTACAGTTCTGTCAGATAGAAGTCTCACTGGGCTAAGGTCAAGGTGTCAGCAGGGCTGGTTCCTTTCTGGAGGCTCTAGGAGAGAATCTGTTTCTTTGCCTTGTCCAGCTTGGCCCAGGATCTACTCTCCATCTCTAAGTCCTTCACTTAATCACAACTGCAAAGTCCCCTTTGCCATCTAAGGTAGCATATTCTCATGTTTTAGGGATTAGAATGTGGACATACTGTGGGAGGAACATCTGCCTACCACAAGAACCGCACTCTGATTCTAGTTCCATTCTTAGACTCATTCCAGACCCTTTCTCTCTTTCCCTAGGCATGTGGGTCCCGACATGTCCTACCACCTTGGTCCCAGCAGGATAAAGGTTACCTAATTATAGGCAATGAATGGGAAGCTGAGAGCTTGGCCAGAAAATGGCAGCCACAGAAATCTAAGTCTAAATCTAAGTCACTGCCCACCCCAACACACCAGTCTCTCTCCAAGAGTGGACAGGAGAGTTCAAACACACACTAAGGAAATTCCTTCCAATCTGACAAATCAATGTTTGACGTCACGGTCCCCTTACCATAGTTACCTGGTGTTTCTCAAAACATCTGGCCTCTTCAACACAATGTCAGAAACACTTCCAGAAAGAGGTGCATTCTGTTTTGTACCCATCATGAGCCCAACTGCCAAGAACAAGTGGATCATTGTACTGGCCATGGGAAACTTCTGAAAACTCTTCCAAATCCAGCCCAACACTCAATATGCTCTGCTGAGCACTCCAGCAACTGTGCGGGTGTGTCTCCCCTGCACTGGGGACGCCAACTGGCCCTGGACACTATCACCAGTTGCATCTGACTGGAAAAAGACCCCATGTCCGTGTGTACAACGATGTTTCTCAACTAGGGGTGATTTTGTCCCTCAGGGGACATTTGGCAACATCTGGAGACATTTCTGACTTATGAATGGGGGTTAGGGTGCCAAGTAGGGTGCTACCAGGGGGCCCCCTAGTGGACAGAGGCCAGGAATGCCACAGAACATCCTAAAATGCACAGGGCAGACTCCCTAGCAAAGAGGTCTCCAGCCCAAGGTGCCATCAGTCCTGAAGTTTAGAAACCCCAAACTGACAATTCAAAAACACACAGTAATCCTCCATTTGCTTTGTTCAAACCCATTCTGAGGAAGGGGTAAGGGTCACTGGCGATTAATTAGTGAGGAAACTGAGGCACAGAGTTTTCCGGGGCTTACATGACAGTCTACCCATTGGGATGGGTATCACGTGACACGAGCTTCCTCCACATGCTCCCGTTAATTTGCCTAAATAACAGGAAGGGCTCAGAAACAAACACACGACCCATGAAGAAGGTGGGGACTGTAGTGACCTCAGGGGACACAGCTCAGCCACCTGACAGCCTTGTGCGATAAAGAGCTGTTCCGTGAACAGAAACTGGCTTTCTCCAAACATTCTGGACAGCCCCTGAATGGGGTGAACATCGCTTTTTTGCTTACTGGAACTTGTCTTAATGAACTGTGCCAACCTCAGCTCAAACTTTGCTCTTCCCAGCACAGACACCACCCTCGTTCCCTCATGCACCGAATATTTGTCAGAATAACTCAGGTAGAGGGAGGGTGTGCTGGGTGCTGGGGCAGAGGGAAGCCCAACACAAACCTGGCTCCTGGCCTCAGAGAGCTTCGTCTGGTGGGGAAGACAGGGACTGTATGACTAATTATACAATTAATTACTGAACTGCAACTGTGACATTATTCAAAGGGGAAACACAGACAGCTTATAAATGGTGGGGGTGGGGGTGGGCTGACTTAGTCTAGGGCTGCACAGGGAAGGTGTTCCTGGGGAGGCGGTGTGTGAGCTGAAATATGAAGGATGAAAAGGAGGGGACAAGGTGAAGATTGGTTAGCATTTTAAGCCAGAAGGAAAAAATTAATGCAAGAGATTCAACATGCAAATAACAGTAATTTCAAAAAAAAAAAAAAAACTGGCAGGAGAAATGGAGAGAAGGAGGAGGAGAAGAAGGAGAGGAAAAGGTACAGGAGGAGGAGGAAGAAGAAGGAAAATTAGAATTTTCCCAAACTGAAAAATACGATTTTCCGTATTTCCAGGTCATGTCAAGTGCCAGTTACACGGCACACATTGGGTAGTTTTTAGCATAAGGGATATAGAAAAAACCCTAAAACTTTACTGAGGAAAAATAATTCAAAAAGTTACAAGTGTGAATATCCTCAGATGCCTACATTGTAACACTGAAGCGGGCAATGGACAATGTTTCCACGTAAGGGGTTTCTTTTCAGGATGATGAAAATGCTCTCAAATTGGTTACTGTGATGATACCACAACTCCATGAATATATTAAACACCAGTAAATTGTATACACATGAAATGGGTGAATTATCTCAATAGAGCTGTTAAAAATTGTTCGGGAAAATTATTTCCAAACTACCCATCAAGGTTAAGGCCGACAAAAAATGCCTATGCTGACATTCAAGGAATCCAAAATTTTACCACCCAAGCTCCATTCCCAGAAGACAGATGCCACCAAAATAAATGGAAAAACCGAGAGACACGGGATCTAAGAAACACAAAATACAACTCAGGAGACAGGTGAAGAGAATTCCAGCAGGAGTACTGGCCGGCCAGAGCTCAGCCATGGGCCTGCAGACCAGACAAGCTCAGATCCCAGCAGAGGCCCCATGACTCCAGGAGGGGGATCTCCGGGAAGACAAGAATAAGACTCCATTGCTGATATTATAGATGTATCCGGGGGAGATTTTCAGGTCTATCAGAAAGCTTTGGAATGAATTGGCAATAGGCACTGAGAAAATCAAGGAACCATTAAAAAGAAGTGATTATTACCTCCAGGAAAAGCAAAAAAGCTACAGAGGAAAGTTAGTATAATTATAGTATATCATGTGACCCAGCTATAAATAATGGTTCGGCAATGACCATGATGCAAACATTAAATACTGATTTAGCTAAAATTGATAATATAACTCCTGTGGGAGGATGGGAGGAGACACAGAGACAGAGACAGAGAAAATGAATGTGTGTGCATTCACATTGGAGGTAAGTCAATAAAAAACATTCTCTGGGCGCCTGGGTGGCTCAGTTGGTTAAATGTCCAACTCTTGATTTCGGTTCAGGTCGTGATCTCAGGGTCGTGACATCAAGCCCCGTGTTGGGCTCCGTGCTCAGCCCGGGGTCTGCTTGAGATTCTCTCCCTCTCCCTCTGGCCCTCTCCCTACTCACACTATCCGTCTCTCTCAAATAAATGAATAAAATCTTAAAAAAAAAAAAAAAAGACATTCTCACCTTTCACAGTAGAAAGTGAACAGATAGTAACTAATTTAAAACAATCATGCAAGAGGGGCACGTGGGTGGCACACTCAGTTAAGCATCCACCTCCAGGTTTCGGCTCAGGTCATGATCTCAGGGTTGTGAGATCGAGCTCCATGTCAGGCTCCGTGCTCAGCCGGGAGTCTGCTTGAGATTCTTTCCCCCTTCCTCCCCCCTCCCTCTCTGCTCCTCCTCCTGCTCACTCTCTCTCTCTCTCTAAAATAAATAAATAAAATCTTAAAAATAAATAAATAAAACAAAACAATCATGCAACAGTACTAAAAGCATTTGTTCAGAAATACAGGCATTAAGATAAATAAAATAGAAGAGATGGCTAAAGGGTTTGTAGCAGTAGTTGCCTCGGGACACCAAGAATCGAGACCGAGGGTATGGGACGGAGGTTACTATTTTTTTTTTTTTAACTAGGCTCCACGCTCAGCGTGGAGCCCAACTCCAGGCTTGAACTCACGACCCTGAGATCAAGACCTGAGCTGAGATCAAGAGTCGTATGCTTAACCAACTGAGCCACCCAGACGCCCCTGGAGGCTACTATTTTTAAGTATAAGTAGTGCTATTTGACTTTTTAAAACTACACCCATGAGGGGCGCCTGGGTGGCTCAGTCGTTAAGCGTCTGTCTTCGGCTCAGGTCAGGATCCCAGGGTCCTGGGATCGAGCCCCGCATCGGGCTCCCTGCTCAGTGGGAAGCCTGTTTCTCCCTCTCCCACTCCCCCTTCTTGTGTTCCCTCTCTCACTGTCAAATAAATAAAATCTTTAAAAAAAAAAAAACAACTATACCCATGATTTTTTAATTAAAAAATTAATGCCCATATTTCTTTCTCATGTCTGCTGTGCTCTGGCACTTTCTCAATTTCCCCACCCAGGTTAGGGTCATTTTCATCAATGCCTGCAAGAATTGAGGCCAATTTACATCCCAGTTATAAATTCAAAGCAGAATCAAAAAACAAGGATTCTTTTTTATTTTTCTTTTAAGAGTTCACATTTCACTATGCGACTCTGGAGAGAAAGTCAGTGGAATTTCATATGAGTAAAACTGGAAAGCATTTTGCTTTTTACTTCCTATTGCCCGCCTTGTGTTCTAAATGCATTGCCAATTGACTGGTCTGTTGGCCGTGCTGATGTTATTTTTTTAAATAGACTTTAAAGAAACATGGAGATCAGAAGGTTTTTCAAAAAGAAGAAAAACAGTGGCTTTCTGAAACTTAGCAAAGATGTTAACTTTTAAAGATGCTTAAAAAAAAAACATGGGCTCAACCACTCCCTCCACCCAGACTGAAGCTAGCACCACATGGAAAGTCTCCCCCAAAGCCTCTCTTCCTAACAAGAAAACAGGAACCTTCCTACCAGGCATGAGAGATGGTATGGAGGGAGCACAATCCACATCACCGGGAGAGGTCGATGTTCCCAGGCCAAGGTGGAGTGTCTCGGGGCGGGGCGGTGGCGGGGGGTGGGGGGCATCAGGCCACAGATCTGGGCACAAAGTTAGCACATGCGATGTACTTGCTACTGAAGAAGCTCACCATGTGGTCGTTATTTTCATCATGACTGTTCTGTAATGTAACAAGGCAGCGGCGAGTGCGGAGTGATGCCCAGGCCTGGCCGTGGGCTGCCATTTTGCCAGCACGGGTGGAAGTGGCCAAGCCCACGCGGGGAGAACACAGACCCCACCAAATCGTGTCTTTTCCTGTTTGAAAGTCTCCTTCCTCCCAAATCAGAATGACCAAACATGGTTTGGAAATTTCTGCTGAGATGGTTGGACACCTACCAGAAATTCCAAAAAGACCAGAAGCTTCTGGGTAGAGGACTATGAGGGGAAAACATTCATTTTTATGGACCTCAGCTGTGCCTTGAGACCACAATTCAGAATAGACTTGGTAATACAGAGAATCCACTGGCTAGGTTTCACAGAGGCCCTTGCACCATGTGTTATACACAGATATTCAGTGTGTGTGTGAGCGTGTGTGTGTGTGTGTGTGTGTGTGTGTGTACAGAGAGAACTAATGCCAGCAGAAGGCAGAGTTCACTGTGGTCCATACATGATGGTCTCCCAGCATGTTAATGTTTGTACCACTGAGTCACAGTAGCCAAATGGAAGCTGCATGAGCTCAGCTGGATGCAGCAGGCCATCAAGGATCCCAACACACACCCATCCTCCTTCTTCCTTTCTGCTCAGTTTGGCCATGAACTCTAACTTGGAAGTGTTCGTTGCACAGTTATTTACTATCTTTGCACAAAAGAAACAAGCAAAAGATAATGAGCCAAAGCTGTCATCTCTGTCCCCATGACATCTGGCTGGAGTCGCAGCTGCTAACCTCCACCCTACCTTCTGACGGCATTGTCCGACCTATCCCTGTCTCCCAAGCCCAACATAGCAGCCTCAACCCTTCCAAGCTAACTTCAGCCTTCTGTTCAAAGTAGTACCCTTTATGTACTTGAATATCGGATGTAACGTGCTGATGCTGATGTTTTTATTAGGATTGTTGTCAGTTTTCGTTGTTCTGGTTCCACACTGCTTGGGTTTTGTGAGGTCTGCCCATATAAGCTCCATTATTTCTAGTGCACCGTCTTTGCTGCAGAAAGGGCTCTTGGGGAGGAGGGGAGAGGGCTCCATGGTTTTCCTTACAGCCCTCAGAGGTATCTAGTGTGGACACCTTCTGGGATGCCCACTTTCCACTACAGCTTCATTTGGTTCCAGGAACCAGGATCATCGGGTATAATCAGGAACACCTACCGGACGGGAACTATGTGCCAGCCACAGTTCTAGCTCTGTTACTTATTTTATTTCATTTAATCAACACTATGAGGTCAGTAACTATCATTATTCTGCATAAAGAAACAGAAGCAATGAAGTCCAGTGGCTCGATCGGGGTCACACAGAGGATGGACAGTTCGCAGCCTGTCCCGTGCACAGAAGGCAGCACCTGGCAGGATTATTGCCTCCTTGGGAAGACGGTGCTATTGGGCATAGAAAGTTCAAGAGGCTTTCCCAGTTCAGACCCCAAACCCAGGTATCCTGGTGCTTTTTAATCTGCTCCAAATAGCTAAAGAAGGAGAAGGACAATTAAAAGATATTAAAAGTAATAAATCAGGTAGTGGAGGTTTAGGAACATTTACCATGCAGAAGTGAACAGTAAGCCAGGTAACAAGTCAGCTAAAATTGGAAGGAGCAGAGGGAGAGGGGAGGATATGAAGGAGAATTACACACATTTAATCATTTGTTCATAACAGGGTGTTCATCGGTAGTGTCTGAAGAAATACTGTATTAGGGGCATTATAGAAAATTGTAGTCAGAGAAAGAGCCACAAGAACTACATTACAGACCTTCCTAATCATCAGAGGAAACACAACTCTATGGATATACACAAAAAACACACAGAGTGAGTCAGAAACAATGAAATAGAAGTAGGGGCACATGGATATCAGCAAAAGCAAACACAGAAAAAGCCAAGATTGCAATTGTAAAGTCTGTATGTTGAATTCAGGGGGAAAAAAGCATTAAGCCAGACAAAGAATGGCACTATGTGATAACGTGATTCCAAAGGACAGAGCTCACAATAAGGCATTAAGCAGTTATGAATCTCTATGCGCTAAAACATAGCACTAACATTAATGAAACAAATTATAGGAGACACAGGATGGAGAGAGACAGTCTCCCTCAGCCATGATGCATCAGCATAAAGGAGTTTAAACACCATAATTAATAAGGTAAATTTAATGGCTATACATGTGTTCTGTAGTCTGAAAACAAAAATAGTCCTTCTATTTTAGATCTCAAAAGGAACTTCCCAAGTACCAAGAAATTAGAAAGTAGAGGCAATATTCTCTGATTCAATAAGCCACGTATGAAATTAAAAATCCAAAACCCACTTGCCCCAGGAAACGTAAATCAGTCTCCTAAACAATCTCTGATCCAAGAGAAAACCAAAATCGAAACTAAAGAGCATCTAGAAAACAACAGTAATAACACATCCTATGTCGGCACCACCAGGACAGAGGTAAGCAGTACTTAGCAAAGGTTTCTCAGTCTTACAAAGTGGTATCACTGAATAAGAGGGAGAAAAATAAATGAATGAATGAAGAGTCCAACTCAGAAAGTTAGTGGAATAATAAATCTAAACAAAGCAAAAGGAAAGAATCGGTCTAAAGAAATTAATGAATTCAAAAACAGAAAAAGAGCAGAACTAATAAATAATTCTAAGGATTGCTATTCTCAAAAAAGGAAGGGAAAGGGGTGCCTGGGTGGCTCAGTCGGTTGAGCATCCAACTTTTGGTTTCTGCTCAGGTCGTGACCTCATGGTCATGAGATTAAGCCCTGCATCCGGCTCCCCACTCAGTGGGAAGTCTGCTTGAAGATTCTCTCCCTCTGCCCCTCCCCCCACTCATGTGCGCTCTCTCTCTAAAATAAATAAATCTTTAAAAAAAAAAAAAAAGAAGAAGAGGAGGGGTTCCTGGGTGGCTCAGTCAGTGAAGCATCTACCTTTGGTTCAGGTCATGATCTCGGGAGTCTTGGGATCGAGCCCCACATCGGGCTCCCTGATCAGCGGGGAGCCTGCTTCTCCCTCTCCCTTTGCCTCTCCCCCTGCTTGTGTGCTTTCTCTCTCTCTCTGTCAAATAAAGAAATAAAATCTTTTTTAAAAATTAAAAATAAATAAAGGAGGGGAAAATGGTAAGATAGATATTAGATATTCTAGTGAAGTAAAAGAAGGAAATGCACAAACACTTCAAAATCATGAGAAAATAATCACTGGCCAGAAGAAATGAATCCTTAAACAATTTTGCTGAATCGAATTTGAATATATTTCAAAACACAAATGTTCTAGGACAATAGAATTTATCAAAACCGACTAAAGAGACAGAAAATCTAAACAGCCTGAGGACTGGTGCTGAGGCAGTCATGCAAGAGCTCCCCCCAGCCCCACAGAAAGCTCATGCCTGGACGTACTCCAAGCATAGAAAAGCAAGGAAATCCTCCCTCCCTCCCTCACTTGTGGAAGATTTGATACCAAAAATAAACAGATTGCTCACAGAAGGGAAACTTTAACCTAATGTCACATATGAATATTGATGCAAAAATCCTTAATAAAATATTAGCAAACAGTACCATTCACATGTGCTCAAAAGAGAGGAAATTCTTAGGTGTAAATCTAACAAAACATGTACTGGATTTGTATACTAAAAAACCCTAAACACTGGCGAGGGAGATCAAAGAACTCTAAATAAATGAGAAACCATTCCCTGTTTGTGGATTAGAAGATTCAGTATGAGGAAGCTGTCGATTCTCCCCAAGTTAATAGATAGGTTTAATACAATTCCTGTTAAATCCTCTTAAGACTTTTTTATAGATATAAACAATATTATTCTAAAATTAACATAGGAAGGCAAAGGAACTAGAATTGCTATAACAATTTTGAAAAGGAATAAAGTGAGAGAAATCCATTTACCCTGTTTCAAGACATTATATAGCTACACTAATAAAGACAAGGCAGTACGGATGGAGGGACAGACACACAGATCTGTGGAACAGAGCAGAGAACTCAGAAATAAACCCACATAAATATGGCCAACTTTTTTTTTTTTTAACATTTTATGTTTAAGTTATCTCTATGCCCAATGTGGGGCTCAAACTTAAAACCCTGAGATCAAGAATCCCATGCTCTACTGACTGAGCCAGCTTGGGTGCCCCATGGCCAACTGACTTTAAACAAAGGTGCAAAAGCAATTTTACAGTGGAGAGAGAGTCTGTTCAGCTTTGGTGAGGAAGCAAATATATATCTATACACAATTATACAGCATTAGGTCTAACCATATATCATTAAATCCCACTAAACCTAACAGTTTATATAAAAATTAACTCAAAATGGATCATACATTTAAATGTAAAACATAAAACTACAAAACTTTAGAAGATACTATACAAGAAAGTCTTTGGGATCTAGAGCTTAATAAAGAGTTCTTAGACATGACCCCAAAAACACAACCCATAAAGGAAAGAAAAAAAAAAATCAATAAAGTAGACTTGGTTGAAATTAAAATCTTTTCCTCTAAGAGGTTAACATGTGAAGCCAATGTGGGAAAGATTAAAAAAGAAGCTACAGACTGGGAGAAAATATTTGCAAACCATAATCTGACCAAAGACACAGCTAGAATTTATAACCCCATGAAAGACAGGAATTTAGAATATCAAGTTGGAGGCCCTTCAGTTGGAGTCTGAGTCCCTGTGGGCTGCTATAACCAAACAGCACAGATCGGGTGGCTTATAAATAACAGCAACTCATTTCTCACAGTTCTGGGGGCTGGGAAGTCCGAGATGGTCACAGGGTGCCACAGGTCACAGATTCTCCTTACGACCTCCCATGGTAGAAAGGGCTAGGGAGCTTGGGGGGGGCCTCTTTTATAATCCCAATCATGGGAGCTTCACTCTCATGACCTCATCACTTCCCAAAGGCTCTACACACAAACACTACCACATCAGGTATTAGGATTTAACATACAAACTTTGAGAGGACACGGACATTCACGCCATAGCAGTTGCAGAAAATATGGGGAAAAAAATAATGTTGGGACATCCTAGTGGCCATTGGAGAATGACTTTGATCTATTACACCTAAGCCAACACACATTCCAAAATACAACGTTCAAAAGATTTCAATGCAGAAGTCGAAATCATAAAAGCACTCAAAGAAAATATGGGGGAAATTATTTACATCCTCAGAAGGGACAATGCCTTCCAATATGACATAAACCTTCAGAGACTGATTATATTAGCCACATAAAAATTCAAAGTTTTTGTACAGCAAAAGGCAAAGTGACAAGAAAGGGAGTAACTGGGAAAAACACGAGTAGCTCAAATCACAAAGAACTAATTTTGGGTGGACACAGGGTAAGATCCGAGACGCCCATCGGGGCTCTACCACAGTGGAGCTTCAGGACACTTGGACTTGCTGGTCAGATTCTTCTCTCCTTCCACCTCACAGGGGAGAATGTCCCCAAATCCTCACCAACAACTATCATCTGCTTTGGCAAATACCACTAGCTATGGCAAATGAGCAAAATCAATCAACTAAAAGGACCACGAATAAGCCACGACCCCAGCTGTAAATAGCACTGAGTGTTGTCCACTTACTCACACAAGCAGGGAAAGCACACTATTAAATCCCTTTTCAATCAGAGAAGGAAGGGCCCAACAATCTCTCCTAGTGTTTAGGCCAATTTTCTGCTGGAACCATGAGGAGGCTGGCAGCTTCCTCTTCCTGTCCATCACCTCCTTGACAGAGCTTTGCAGGCTCAAATCCTGGCTGTGGCGAAGCTATGTTGGCAAGACCACTGCTCCCCAGAGGTCTAAACTTGCCTTTTGTAGCATCTTGAAACAATATGGGGGGTATGGGGGGGTGTTGCCTTTTGTCTCTAATAGGCATGGTACCCACAGCACTCAAGAACACAAAATACATCCTCCTTATTCTCTCCCTCCGTCCCGCCTCCTCTCTCTGCTGCAATCAGCCACACGGTTAAATGGGTCTGCTATATTCTCAGTACAGACAAATGTTGGGCACTGAAAAATCAGCCCATTGATTTATTAGATTTTTCACTTTGGACCAGTTACCATGGCCTTTTGAAAATGCAGACCATAGGAGGGAATGTTATAAACTTAGAAATATTATCCAGTTTCCATTACCTCCAGTAAAAAATGTCTACCGGGTAAGAGGGGAAAAAATACCACTTTGGGGGCCAAGTCCAATAAATTTGGGTAAAGGATGAAGCAGCTCCTAGTTAAGGAGCTTCACTGCAGAGAACTTAAAGTAAAAAGAAGATATTTAAAGCCCTTTAAATCTGGAAGAGTCACTCAAGAGACCAGGACAAAAGGAACCAAAGAAATGGCTCACAAGAATCCTAAAAAATAGAGCGAAGAGAATTGGCCCAGTTCCATTCAGTTAAAATGCATGTCGAGCATGGAGCTACTTGGCAGGCCCTGCCTTCAACTGGAGCTCTCTAGCATGGCATGACCTTGCATCAGAGAACAAAGCTGTGGGGCAGCCAGGCCATTTGAGGACTTTTGGGGACCCTAGAAACTTTTGCCTTTGTGGATACTATGAGTTTCCCAAGGATGCCATAAAATCACTACAGACTTAGCAGTTTAAATAGTACACATGTACTATCTTACCATTCCGGAGGTGAGAAGTCCTGAGATCAAGGCATCAGCAGAGCTGTGCATCTTCTGGAAGCTTCTAGAGGCTGCCCACATTCCCTGCTCAGGGCCCCTTCTTCTAGCCCCAAAGCCAGCAACAGTTGCCATCCCACCAGCTGTCCTTGTGCCCCCCCTTTCTACTTTTAAGGACCCCTGTGTCTACCCTGGGCCCACCCAGACAACCCAGGGTCATCTCTCTATTTTAAGGTCAGCCGATTAGCAATCTTAATTCCATGTGCAACCTTGAGGCCCCTTTGCCATGAAACCTAGCACGTTCACAGATTCTTGGGACTAGGACATAAACATCAGGGCAGGCCACTACTCTGCTGAGCACAGGCCACTTCCTCCCTAAAAAAAAAAAAAAATTTAAAACCATTTTTTGACCACATGAGTATAAAGATGAAGATATGAACATTATCTATTAAAACCTTTTCTTCCATCTAAAAGCTCATTTATTTTATTCAGGTTGTCAAAGGGGTTAAACATTGTCATGGGCCCCTAAAGGTCACAAGGCCCCTGGCACCGTGCCTGCTGTGTCTGATGGGTAAGTGGGCCCTGGGTGCAGCCAGCAATGCCCTCTGGCCCCAGATTCTGCAAGCAGAAGCACCCATGAGTCCATCCGTGGGGCTTGAGGCCTCAAGGCGCAGGGGAAAATCGTGAGCAATAGCGGGAGGAAGGGGGGCGCAGAAAGCACGGGTATATTTACTCTGAACATAGAGAGATAACCAAGTTACTTGTGTTCTCCAAACCTCAGTTTCTTCATCCACAGAGTGGGGACAAGGAAGGGACCTTCCTGGCAGAGTTACTGAGAGCACCTTGTACAGTAAGGCAGAGTGCTCAGTCACCCTGGTATAGGGAACCACCGTGGTTTTATTTAAAGAAATTCTCCTGCTGGCCAAATTAATGTCAGTAAAATACAGATGTGTCACAGGAAGGTTTTCACAAAATGTCAGGCTCTTCTTCTTCGCTGCAATGCGACCGAGCCAGTTCTAGTCTTTCCTGGGTGCCCTCTGGGGGCGAGGGGGCACTGGAGGTTCGAGCTGTGAACGGCTAGAGGAGGGAGCTCCGAGGAAAGTGGGGGTGAGGCCACGTTATAAATCACAGCAGCCACGGTCCATGGAGTCTCTGCTGTGTCCCGAATGTGCCACCGTGTCTCACTGAACACTCACAATGAGCTGAGACAGGGAGTCGTCACTTCTCCCGACAGACCAGGAAACAGAGGCCGGGAAGGGCCGGGAGCCCACCTGGACCACCCACCTGCCCCAGGGTCAGACTCAAAGACCACACACAGGGAGCGAGGCCCATCAGAAAGAGGGGAGGACGTGGTCTGAGTGCCCTAAGAGCACCGGCTGGAGAGAAGAAAGAGGGGTTGGCACAGGGGCTGGAGTGCGAGCAGGACCCTCCACAAAAGACCAGAAGAAATACCAAGAAATCAGCAGCAACAGGGCGCTCACTGCATGCCAGGGACTATCCTGACTGCCTGCCGTGTATTAACTGGTTCAGTCCCCTCAGCCACCTTATGTGGCAAGTACCACTGTCATCATTTTATAGATAAAGAAACTGAGGCACAGAAAGGCTCAGAAACATAGCCAGGGCCATGCCAACTAGGAAGTCTGGATCCCCAACTCACCCCGGAATCGGTGCTCCTGTCTGCCCTCCCACACCAGCTGAGGACCTGGTCATCAGAGAAGGAAGGACAGCGAAGGCATGGGAGAGCTGCCTCCCCAGAGGGTGTGACAAGTTTCTCTCAGTGGTCTGCGCACTAAAGAGCCCCCCTACTACGAGTGCATTCTGGGCAGCGGGTGGCAGCCCAGCCTCTGGATAGGAGAGTTGGGCCATGATCTGAACAATTTCAAGTGATGCAGCAGGAGGGGCGGTCGCTGAGCCTTTCCCTCTGGAGGGCGCTATCTAGCACTGGGGGTTCGGTGGCACACAAGAGCTAGGTCCCGCCTGCTGCCTGGGAGTGAGATCAGTGCCAGTACCAACAAATAAACTGGTCATCAAATAAAGCCAAGTAAGGACAGAGAGCGACTAAGAGTGAGTTTCAAAAGAATGGTCAGAAAAAAGCCTCTGAATGCAAGAGGGCAGAGCCTTCAGATAGAATGGCAAGTGCAAAGGCCCTGAGGCAGGAACATGCTTCCTTTATCTGTGGAACAAAGAGGAGGCTCCTGCTAGGGGTGCAGTGAGCAAAGGGAATGAGTCAGACAGATAGTGGGAGCCAATCCACAAAGGCTATGTGGGTCCAGGGTGGAAGCATGACATGAGCTAAGTAGGGGAGGGGACCCACTGCAGGCAGGTCCCCCTCCACCTGGAAACCAATTAGAGAAAAGACAGGGTGTACCCAGGAACCTTCTGGAGGGTTTCCCAGGGAGTCACAGCTAGGGAAAGTAGACCCTTGAATAAAGCAGGGTGGAAATTCCATCCCTGGGAAGGAGCTCTAGAGTTGTTTCCATTTCAAAGATTTTACCTTCTGAGAGCTTCTTTCTTAGTCACTGGCACCCAGGAAACCAGGTATGGGCCACGCAGGCATAAGTGAGAGTTTTATTTAATTTCAAACAACTCTCCCTGCATTGTGGAAACATAACATGAAGAATTGATCGCATGCCTGGCTTTTTACTTGAACTTGCAGAGGTTTTCATTAAAACCCCTCCATTTTGTGCCAAACTCAGCAATTCAAAGACTGTCAGTTTTCAAAGAAGTTAGAAAGGAGTTTGGAAGCTTCTGTCTTCCCAGCCCCCGCAGGTGGCAAACATTTCATGTCACCGGTAAGTGGGGAGACACAGCACCACGCATTCTGAAAACACACACACACTCAACAGGAGATGAGTGATGGTGTGCCAGCCAGCCTCCCTTCGAGCTCTGCTCCAGGGACTGCTGGGCGTCCCTCCGAGCTCCCGGCCCCAGCCCCTGGCGCCCCGGGGGGGGCTGCCTCTGTGCATTCTTGGAGGTGGGGGCGGGGGCAGTGAGAGAGCCATGAAGGCAGAAAACCAGATCAACTGAAGAGAAAGGGAGGGCCTGGGTGAACACTTCTCACTGGGGAGCCGGAGGTCCAGTCACTGGGCAGAACCCCGGGGCCAGGCAGGTGCTGGGAAGGCTCCCCCTCCAGCCCATGAACACCCTTCAGCGGCGTCTCTGTTTGCCTCTGCCTCTTCTTACCTGCGTTTCCCTCCTCACCAGACCCCACCGTCTCTTCAGCCACCCCCTCCTCACCTCCTCTGAGCTGGGGTCCAGCATGTCCTGCAGACGCTCCCAACAGGGACAGCACGGAGCGCCAACCCTGCAGCCTCAAGATTTCCAGACGTCTGCTCCTCTCGGACACTCCGCTCACACCCCCCGCCCCCCCGGGCCCCAGATCATCACCTCTGCTGGCCCCGCGGAGTCTTCAGATGACCCCTGTCCTCCCGGCCAAGTTTGTGTCACTTCTAAAGCCTCATCTCCCCCAGTGGCTCCTTGAACTTGCCCTTCACTTCCAGGGAATCAGCCCTCTGCCTTTGATTCCTCCCCCACCAGCCCTGGAGCTGAACCTCACACCCTTCCTTCCAAATGCGCTCTGTGTCCTACCAGCTCACAAAATGCCCTTGTCCCCGGACCTCCTCCAGGGAAATGGCCACCGATTCTACCGCCCCCTAGTGCAGAAAGTGCCCTCAGTGCCAAGTGGGACCGTTACAATTCTATGAGCTCCGGACACCAGCTGAGCGCTCGGCAGCTCTCCCTGTCCTCTTGCTAGAAGCGTCCAACCCCTATACCGGCCACGCTCACTGTCTGCAGAGGACCCCGCCTCCTGCTTCAGCAAGAATGTAAAACCAACCCTCTAGTGCCAAGGCTGTGAATCCACCTCAGGGTTTCTCCCCCACCTTCAGTATGTCAAGGGACAAGGAGACCCTCTTCCTTTCCAGGGTGAGCTCCTCCACCGGCGTCAGTCCCACTCCTCCCAGCCACCCCCGAGCCCCTCAGCGATCTGCCCCGTCGGCCACCAGCCCCCCTTGTGAACACAGCTGTCTCCGGAGCAGAAGGGGGAGACAAGCCTTTCCTTGGGGCACCTCATCTGCTCCTTTCCTTCACCATCAGAATTGTGTACGGGGAGGCCCACACTCAGAACCTTTGCTACAGCTTTCCACCGACAAATAGAAAGCCAGCTCCACCATCACTGTGTCCTCGGTCACAAGCCTGGCTCACAGCCGGGGACCCACGCCTCTGGCTCTAAAGAGCCCGACTGCTTTTTAAAAAGTCAGCCAACCAGCCAAACCCTCCCAGTCCTCACCTTACAAACTCATCAGTCAAACAGCTACCCCACTTTAAGGACACATTTACAGACTCTCCAGAGAATAAGAATCGTTTTGTTTATTAAACAATTAAAATTTAAAACGTGGTTATTTTTAATCGCCTGTATCTTGCCCACATCATTACAGCATCTATTCCCCTCCAGCAGAATAATTAACTTGTCAATCATCACTTTGGTTATAACTGTAACACCCGTATGTCTAATATACTTTCTGAAATTAGGGAAATTAAAGATTGGCTTTTATTAGTATACTAACATTTCACTAAACTGTAGTGCGATGGAGAAGGATAATTTCTACTGGTGAAAAATATAAATTATTCAGTATCATGAAAATAATTATACTTTATTACTTTCAAATAGAAAAATTATTAAAACTAGAATTATAGTTTGTCATCAACTGGATTATGAACTAGTCACAGACCTAGGCTAAGCCTTGTGACCTGCCATATGTTCCTTCACGCCTACATCCCAAATCTGATAACAGCTCTTTCCCCATCCCTCATCAACGGGTACTTTGCGGATGCTAGTGAATCTGTTAACATACTGGATTCTTCCACCAGAATGAAAGCTCCCTGCAAGCAGGCCACTCCTTGCTCACCTTGTATCCCTAGGGCTGAGTACGGAGTGCTCAGTAACAGCTGAATGAATTCATAAACACACAAAGAGAATGTCAGAAACAAGTAAGATTATGGATGTTCACTTAAAAATACCAACCATATGAGGCACCTGGGTGGCTCAGTCGTTAAGCGTCTGCCGTCAGCTCAGGTCATGATCCCAGGGTCCTGGGATCGAGCCCCACATCGGGCTCCCTGCTCAGTGGGGAGCCTGCTTCTCCCTGTGTGTGCTCTCTCATCTCTCTCTCACACTCTCTGACAAATAAATAAATAAAATCTTCACACACAAAAAAATACCAGCTATGAAAGTCCTACAGATGAAAAGTATTAATAATATCCTTAAATATATATGCATTGTAACTCCCACATGCTCCCGTATTCTAACAACCAGACAGAAGCCTTTGTACACAGCAATACCCATCTGGCTCCGACCTCAAAGGGCCGGCAACCTCTTGCCCTTCCATTCCTAAAACATTCCCAGCCAAAATGCAACTCTCTGAGATGAGGGTAGGTTCTGCATGTTTAACTAGAAAAATCAAGCTCTAATTCCTACCCTGCCCTTGCTTGTCTTGGCTTGAATTCCACAATTTCCCTTTACCCGGCAAGATTCAGGAAGCAGCCACGGGCCTTTGGAGGAGCAGGCAGGGTTGTAACCGGCCCAGAGGGCCCTCAGGCCGTTCAGTATGCTTGTTACCAGAGCTACGTGGATGAAGGCATCCTCCAGGGCTGCTCCGCTGGGGTGGGGGTGGGGGGAGGTCGGGCTAGGCAGGCAAAGCTCCCCTGCGCCCCCCAGATTCACACAGCGCAGCATAGCCTCCCTGTATCCTCCAAAGGTTTCTGTGGCTAAAAATAAAGCTTCCAAGCCACTGTTTTAAATAAACCCAAAGAGATGCAGAGGGAAGAAACTAACATTTACTGAGCACTTACTATGTGCTGGGTAATTTCATTTGACCTCCACTGCATCTTGACCCCATAGAGGGAATAGTTATCTTATTTCAGGCAGCAAGCTGAGGTTCCAAGGGAAGGGAAGTCTCATAACCAACAAGAGTCAAGAGCCGTGACGTGACTCCAAAGGCGTTCTGTTGTCCATGCTACCATACATCACTAGAAATCGTCACTCCTCAACCTTCCACGGCCCCTCTCCTCTCCCGACTCCCACTGCAAACTTGTTCTCGGTCACTGACACTCGCAGATTAATGAACTCATTACCATTCCATGTGAACGGACCTTTGTCAATTTGTTACTTCCTAACAATATTCGTTCATTAAAAAATCATTACTTGAGTGTCTTAATAGATGCCTGGTACAGGGCAAGGCGACCAGGCACTGTCTCTATCATAAAGGTACTCCCAGACCAGCAGGGAGGAACACAGAAGCCCGTAAATAGGAATATTAAAAATGGTACCATAAGGGCACGTGGGTGGCTCAGTTGTTAAGCATCTGCCTTCGGCTCAAGTCATGATCCCAGGGTCCTGGGATGGAGCCCCATGTCGGGCTCCCTGCTCAGCAGGAAGCCTGCTTCTCCCTCTCCCTGCCACTCCCCCTGCTTGTGTTCTCTCTCTCGCTGTGTCTCTGTCAAATAAATAAAATCTTAAAAAAAAAAAAAAAATGGTACCATAGACACCTGTCCTGGGAACAGCGTGGGGACCGAGGTCATGGGGAGAGGGAAAGAGGGACACCTGCTGCCTTCTTCATTGTCAGCATTTGATGGTTCCCATGGCTGACATGTTTTCTGGTCATCCTGGGACAGATCCCAATGCTTCTAGCATTATTCATGCCTCTGGGGAATAAAAAGGTTCAGATACCAAAATTCATCCTTGTCCTATTTCCTCTTCAGTCCTTAGTGGAGACATTCCTATTCCAGGAGGTAAGACAAACTGAAACTCATCAAATTTCTTTCCATCGTCCTTGAAGGACAATTTGACTTAAAAGACATTTAGCCAAAAAAAAAAAAAATCTGACTCTTAAAAGCAATTCTATCGGGTGCCTGGGTGGCTCAGTTGGTTAAGCGACTGCCTTCGGCTCAGGTCATGATCCTGGAGTCCCTGGATCGAGTCTCGCATCGGGCTCCCTGCTCGGCGGGGAGTCTGCTTCTCCCTCTGACCCTCCCCCCCTCTCATGTGCTCTCTCTCATTCTCTCTCTCTGAAATAAATAAATAAAATCTTTAAAAAAAAAAAAGCAATTCTATCCCTTGTCTTCTAAGATGTTCCTGTCCTAGGCATAGTCAAAGAAAGATACTGTTCTACTGCAATTTCTTGTTCACCTAAAATGCTCTTGTGTTCTAGATGAAATGGAATGTGAGTGTTATTCCTACGCTGCTCGGTCTTTCTAATCCAATAATAACTCGACCACTGGCTCTCTAATGACAGTGGTTAGACAGGTTAATATCCCAGCATTAAGGTAAAATCCCTTCATTCATCCCTATGGATAATCTCAAGATCAATCTTTCTGTCCAAGTTTCCATTCCCCTTGAGCAATTCAACATTTTCTTCCCCCAAATTCTTGCCTTTCAGAATCTAAACAGTGAAAACAATTGTCATGGTAATGAGCTGATTAGAGCACAGTGCACACCACAGAGCAAAAATCATCATTATGAGCACATACATGGGCGCTGCTGAAAAGCAAAGTGAAAAAAAACGCACTACACAAAACAGCACAAATACATAACCAAATGTTGTCAAAATGCACAAATTATCCCAGCTCCGGAAATGTATTTGAAGGACATAATTCAAAGGAAGAAAAAAGTATGAAAATACTTTCTTGCAAAATGATATGTGACACCAGAAAACTGAGAAGGTAGCCGGAGCCATGGCAAGGTAAATTACAGGCTATTAAAAATGACCATTACGGGCGCCTGGGTGGCTCAGTTGGTTAAGCGACTGCCTTCGGCTCAGGTCATGATCCTGGAGTCCCGGGATCGAGTCCCGCATCGGGCTCCCTGCTCGGCGGGGAGTCTGCTTCTCCCTCTGACCCTCCCCCCCTCATGTGCTCTCTCTCAAATAAATAAATAAAATCTTAAAAAAAAAAAAAAAATGACCATTACGAAGTCTCAGTAACAGCATGAAAAATGCTTTGATACGTCCTTAAGTTAAAATAACATGATTGCATATGTAATAGGATTACAAATATGTCCCCCAAAAAACTATGTTTGTCTAAGGACAGTGGAATCATGGGTACTGTTTTTAAATGTTGCTAGATGTTATAATATCATCTTTACGATAAAAAAGCGCAGAGGAAAATAGATGATGAGTCACTGCCTGACAACTGTCACTATGTAAGAAAGTCCCCTCTACAGTGACAATGACAGGCAGTTAAATGTGAGCACAGATGTCAGGTTCCCCTCCTTTATCCTGGTTTATTTATTAACGTTGACCTTTCCAGGAATTAAAAAGTAATCGAATCAACAAATTACAGACAGATTTTACGCAACTGCCAAGAGGTAATGAGCAAATACTGAAATGAAATTCTAGAGTGTGGCACAGACAGGAAGGTGAGGTGGGCAGGGCAGGAGGGGTCTTAGCTAACTGGGCCAGTTTCCTAATGTCAGCGTGGGAGGCCTTTGTGCCCTTGGCTTCTCAGTTGTCATCAGATGTCAGAGGAACCTGAAAATTCTTGCTTAAATTCAGACAGCACCCAAGGTCCTATGGACCCTTCTAGGCCTTGCCTAGCTCCCGGTCTTCACTTGCCTGCTGTCCACATGGCTGGAGTCACAGGACAACCCCACAGATGTGGCCCTGCTTCCGTCTCCATGACCAGCCCCAGGTTGAGGTGGGGAGGTTGTTTGGTTTTATTGTGCGCATTGTTTTGGCACATACAATTTTTCATTATTGCAGTAAAGATACATAACATAAAATGTATCATTCCAGCCATTTTTAAGTGTACAATTCAGTGGCATTCAGTGCATTCACATCCCTGTGCGACCACCACCTCCATCCAGCTCCAGAACTTTCCATCACCCCAAACTGAAACTCAGGACCCATTAAACAACAACTCCCCATTCCCCCTCCTCCAGGCCCCGGCGGCCACCAAGGGGTCTCACTAAGTAGAATCACACAATGTTTGTCCTTTTGTGACTGGTTTATTCCACTTAGCATAATGTCCTCAAGGCTCATCCATGGTATAGCACGTGTCAGAATGTCCTCTCCTTTTAAGGCTGAGTAATATGCAATATTCCACTGTGTGCCTTTACCATGGGATGGAGAGCCTACCTCTCTTAGGATTACTATCAGTTTCATCTTGTTATTGACCCAACCCTGGGCCCAAGGTCAATTCTGAGAAATGGGCTCCATCTAGTTCTCAGGCCTCATACTGGCTCACCCTTCATTTCTACTACTTCTCTACAGTCCTTTATTTGGGAACCTCTCTGGGCTTCCAGTCCTCAGATTCTAAAGGATTCATACCATCTACTCCAGAACAGTGGCTTGGACCTGTTACCTATTGCTCACTGTCAGAGTTCCCAGCTTGGGCTGTGTTCAGTCTACCAGTCAGGGTACCAGTAACTCATCACAGATCCAAGATGGCAGCCACCTGCCTAAGCTGCATTGTTTTTACAACACCTTTGTCTACTCAGCCCAACCTGCCAGGTGGGTCCTTCTCTCTCTTCTCGTACAGGGGATAACATCATTTCAAGAGATGCTTGTGTCTACAGCAAGCCCAGCATCCTGTCCACATTCCAATTTTCTTCACTTCTGTTGCTTATCACCAGATACTTCTCTGCATCTTCCCTGTCTCTGTCCAAACCCTATAACATTAGACCCAAGGCATGGAGTCTAGAAAAGCACAGGTCTACCCACACTTACAGCCAAAGTGAGTTCCTTCCTTGAGTGATGACACCAGTGAATTTGGTCAGACGTCTAGCATCCACTTCAATCCACTGATGGAGGTCATTCCTTCCTGCACACCACGCCCCATCGTAAAAGTCATTTTCATTAATACCTGCCTGGAAAGAAAGAGAGATGTTCTTCAAAAAGACCCAGAATCAATGAATATTTTCATGAGACTTGTGGGGGCTCGGGGGCGGGGGGTAGAAGAAAATGAGCACAGGACAGAGAAAAAAATCACTATGTCCTGAACACTCCTTTTCCTAAATCATAACACGGAGTGGCCTGTTATTAACAAGTTGGAAATATTTCAATATGATACGTCCTCTTCTTGCCCAGTGTTGAAGATGAAATTTAATGAGCTCCCCTATTACTCATGCATCCGGCAGGCACAGACCGTCTCCTACGTACCAGCCTACACATGCCAGGTGCTGGGGATACAAAGGTGAATCCTTCCCTCCCAGAACCTCACCATCCAGGCAGGAAGAAAGACATGAAAACAGATAAATTAGAAACACAATGGGGCCTGTGTTATTCCGGGAACCGGAGCAAACTGCTACAGGAGCATTTAAGGATAATGGCTTACTTGGTCTGGGAGAGAGCAGGATAGAGGTGCTATCCGAGCTGAATGTTGAAGGGTAAGTTTATCTACTGAATATTTATTTACTGGCATTTAAGTCACTTGACGTGTTGAGTTTTGGCTACTATTGCTACCAAAGATTCTTTTGACCTGAATTTACAAGGTATGTGACATTTCTGCTCTGGAATTTTCCCTGTATTAACACCATTTCAAGAAAGAATTCCAAGGAAGGAAGGATAAGATAAAAGGGGGAAAAAAGGATATTTGAACTAAGTGAAGCTTCCTAATTTACTAAGATCCTTTCTACATGAACCCATGGCTATTCCCATAGCTATTTCACAAATACAGAATCAGAAAAAAACTCTAAGTGATATTTGAAAGACAGGCCAGCCCACCTTTCCTCCCTCTGAGCACCTCTCAGCTCAAATTCTGGGGCAGCCTTACTTCTAATGGGCAACAGTGATGTGAAACTCGCAGTCCAGCTACAGCAGACGAACAACACGGCCAAGGCTTCCATGAGTGGGGCCCTACCATCTCTGCGCCAGCTAACATCAGCCTTGTATCAGGACCAAACCATAGTACATGCACTCCCACCCCCTCCTGAAACAATCTGGAAAGAGCTTTGAGGGAAATGTCAGAACACTCACATATCACGGTCTCCTGAAAGCACTACCATCTTGGGTGAAGGTGACTGGAAACACCCATTAGTCAACATTCTCCAGAAACTCAAGCTCTCAATTAACCAGCCCCTTGGGGTCTCATAGCATACGGGGCGTCTGTGATTGGGACCTGGGAGTGCTACAAGGTTCTGCCTTCTAGAACCGTCAAAGAAAGTCTAAATTATGCAAGTGTGTCTTACCGGTACTCACCCATGCTTTGGTGGGTTTTGTTAAAGTGCGGGTGACCCTCTGACACCCAAGCTCTCATTTCCCAAAACTGCCCGCCAACAAGGAGACCACTGCCTCAGGCTGGAGGCTACTGGCCCGGTCCCTGCACCTCCTCACCAAAGGCAGGGATCCCCCAATGACAGACACCTGTTTAGCACATCAGTACTTACAATACCACCACTGAGCTTCCTTTGAGAAACCGTAACACTTAGTTTTTGTTGGGCTCCTCTTTTCGCGTCAACAACCCATGAGACTGGTGTTTACTTCATTTATTAAAGTGAACCTTCACCGTGCCTCTACAATCTGCCAGGTACTGGCCCAGGTAAGAGGAATGGAAAGGTGGAAAACATGTGCAGTCCTGCCCTCTTGGTGCTCAGAATGGACGGGCTAAAGTCTACAAGCGCAGCTGGTGTTTTGGTCTCAGCACCTTAAAATCAACCACTGCACAAAGTGCTGGTTAAGAGCTTGTGCTCTGAAGTCCTCCTGCCTCGGTGTGAATCTCAGTCCTGCCACTTCCACCCTGTATAAACTCAAGCAATTTGCCGAAATGCTCTGTGCCTCAGTTTCCCCATCTGCCAAAACGGGGGCAACGCTCATTTCTCCCTTAGGGTATTGACAGTGTTTACAACAGGACCCGGCACCCTGTGTGGGCTCAAAAAAAAAAAAAAAAAAAAAAAAAAGCAAGCACTTAACAAATGTTAGTTATCAGTATATTTAAAACAATGACGATTTGGCAAATTATGGAAATATGGGCGCTTTATGAATTATCCCACATTCTACAAAATTATAAGGAATTACAATACTATTCTGGGCCCTTGCTGCCACATTTTCTACAACTTCAAATATCCAGAACAGAGTTACAAAATCTGAAAAAAGAGGAGACTCCTAGTCTGAAGTTCTCAGTAGGAATCCATGTTGTCCCCTGGGGGATAGTTGGCTTGGCTGTCCCAGCCGGCACATATGTGCGACTGACAATGGATGGACCGAGACCTGGGATGCTCTTCACCATTCTGCAATGCCCAGGACAATACCACCGCACCACAAAGCAGCGTCTCCTCCAAAGTGTCAGCTGTGCTAAGATTGAGAATACCCGGCCGCGGGCTGAGAAGACGAGAACAGAGCTGCCACAGTGCCTGGGAGTGTCACCCCGAGAGAATCACAGAATGTGGAGGAGTTATCCCCATGCTATTCCACCGAAGTCTACTTGACTCCGACTTGGAATTAAATTTTGGGCCAGCCTGGGTATTTGGCTTCTGCTGCCGATCTCAGCTCTTCCTGAGCACACTAGACCTTCAATTAAATGCAATAAGGTGTCAGGGGATTGGAAGGCCCCTTCTGAAGCTGATTCAACAGGGAAGTGACAGCCACCTCTGCAAAATCAATTATGAATTTATAAAGCAAGCGCCTGGAAGGATTCAGCAAAAGAGGAGGGGCCAGTCCCCGAGGTGTCACCAAATTTTAGCACAGAGCAATCCGTGATGTCAGTAGGACGTCTGGGAAACCAAGAGAAGGGTACACTCATCCCTTTCTGTTCAAAAATGCAGGAAAGACTTCATAAATGTTGGACAAATTTCTATCAGAAGTTGTTGGAATAAAAAGTGGGATTCCTTGGAGTATAACTAGTCTTGAAAACACCACTAAGATGGAATGATAATTTGTACACTACAGAGCTCCATAAGTTAAGAATTAATATAATTTTCTCTAGGCAATTAAGTCATACTCATCATTTCTTTACCTTAAAAAAAAAAAACCAATGCATCTAACAGACTAAATTTTGCTTAAGATAAATGTGGAAATTATTAAATCCAAAACAAAGAGAAAACCTGATACTAGCCACTTAAGATCAAATGGGATTTTTCTGAGGCACCTGGGTGGCTCAGTTGGTTAAGCGTCTGACTCTTGATTTCAGCTCGGGTTGTGATCTCAGGGTGGTGACATCGAGCCCAGGCTGAGTGTGAAGCCTGCTTAAGATTCTCTCTCTCCCTCTGCTTTCTCCCCCCGCCCCAATCTCTCTCTCTCTAAAACAAAACAGATTTTTCTGTTTCAAGATGATAGGGTAAATGTTGATTTCTCTGCACTCTAGTCTCAAAAACTCCCTCCAAAGAAAACAAGATAAAGAAATACAATCTGACAAAATTTTGTCAGATCTGACAAAACTAGAAGACATTTATAATCTCCAAATTACAATATATGAAGATAGAAATCAGATGGAGGAGTCCCAAATGACTCAGCAAGAGAAGGAGATGCAAGCTTACAAGGGGAACACCAGTGAGAAGCAAGTCATCCAGGGCTTTAAAAAGCCCTGAAACTAGACTCCTGGGTAGCTTGAAAGGCGAGGCAGGGCTGAAAACAGGGAACTGATTCAAAACATGTATAAAAAAAATAGATTCCCACAGAGCTCTGTCTACAGATCTCCCTACCCCACAGAAGACCTGAAATTTTTCTCTTTAAAAAACCAAACAATCCTAGAGGCTCTGGATTTGGGGGCTCCAGACACAGGAGGGCAGGTGTGATATGATGGATAAAAACCGAGAACTCAGTCAGTGGATAGCAGCAGACTGAAGAGTGAGACACCCTAGCTCGCCTCCTCCTTCCAGCTCCAGGACACAAGGTAGCCAGGCTTCCAACAAACAGAAATTATATAAACTAAAAATGTAATGGGGAACAGAAGAAAATCTCAAAGAAATTATAATGACTATCCCTTGAAGAAGCTCTTGCTTGCATAAAACAAAAGAAGGATATTCTTAGAAAGGAAAAAGGAGCTCTTGTAATGTGAAAATTACAATAACAATGGGCAATCAAAGAAAAATAAGAAGAGCGGGGGAGGAAATTATAAAAAAAAAAAATACTATAAGCAAATAATGTCCCAGATCTGTAAGGTTTAAGTCTCCAAAACACTAAGAATCCACTATGATGAATAAGACCCACACCCAAACATATCTTTATAAAACTTCAAAACATCACACATGAAGAGAAGATTCTAGAAGCTTCCAGAGAGGAAACAAAAAATAAAACAAATATATAAAACCAAGCCAAAGGAATCCGCATGGTACCAGAAGTCCTAGTAGCAACATCTGAAGCTCAAAGAATGGAGGGATAATGACTTCAAAATTCTGAAGGAAAAGACTTTTCACCCATGATTTTTACACTCAGCCAAACTGTCCATTGCGATGGTAAAATACATTTTCGGATTCACAGATCCCCCCAAATTTCTCATGCCCCAATTCCATAAAGCTGTAAGACGAATGCGCTCCACAAAAATGAGGCAGAACACCAAAAAGAAGATACAAGATCCAGAAATCAAGGGTGCCAACATAGGAGAGAATTCCCCGAATGAGGAGGAGATAGTCCCAGGAGAGCAGCTGTATAAAGATCTGGAAAGCAAGCCATTCACAACACAACAGGTCAAGGGCTCCTGAAGGAATGTCTTACAGAAACATAAAAAACAACTCTGAGACCAAAAATCACTGAACAGGTTTGACCTTAAAAATTGTATTAAGGGGTATTTTACAGACCCAGACCTATTACAGGGCACAGGAATTTTTTTTTTTTTTTTTAAGATTTTATTTATTTATTTGAGACAGAGAGAATGAGAGAGAACACATGAGAGGGGGGAGGGTCAGAGGGAGAAGCAGGCTCCCCGCCGAGCAGAGAGCCTGATGCGGGACTCGATCCCGGGACTCCAGGATCATGACCTGAGCCGAAGGCAGTCGCTTAACCAACTGAGCCACCCAGGCGCCCGAAATGTTTTTTAAAAATACAAGCAGCTCTAGGAAAACAAAAAGGTGTCAAGAAAGGATACAGAGTGTATCTCCCTTGGCTCGAAACTGCACTATTTCTGGGCTCAAGTTGTAAGCACTATTTACACAGTCCTAATAATGAAAACCTGTAATGTAGATTTACCCAAAATTTGAGATACAATTTCACTGGAAGGATTAGTTAAGGTAAAGGGATCATAAAAATGAGCTGAAATTTTCATCCTCTATAATATGAATTCAGAATAAAAAGTCAAAAATGTGCAAACCAATACATATCAATATGTGCATACTATTTAGAAATAAGTATTTGGGGCACCTGGGTGGCTCAGTTGGTTAAGCACCCAACTCTTGGTTCCAACTCAGGTCATGATCTCAGGGTCATGAGATTGAGCCCCGCATTGGGCTCTACGCTGGGCGTGGAGACTGCTTAAGATTCTCTCCTTCTCCTTCTGTCCCTACCCCCACCCACTGAAAAAAATAGAAATAAATATTTAAATTCCCAAAGAAACAATTAAAAGGAGTTTGGAGTAGTTGCCTTACTCACAGCATGTGATGGCTTCAGGGGGTGGGTGGGTGTGGGGGTCCACAGGCAAGGCACCTTTGTTTTTTGTTTTTTCCAATTTTATTGAGTAATAATTGACAAATATAATTATATATTTAATATATTACATAAATATATCAGGCATAAATATCTGCTATACTTAAAGTGTACAATGTACATGTACATTGTGGAATGATTACCAAGATCAAGATAATTAACATATCCATCACCTCCGGGTTAACTTTTTATGTGCTGCGAATGCTTACGATGGGCTCTCAGCAACTTTCAAGTGTACAGTACCATATTATTAACCACAGTCCCCCGCTATGCATTAGATCCTCTGAACTTATTCCTCTTATAATTGAAAGTCAGTACCCTTTGTCCTACACCTCCCCACCTCCCCTCCCCCAGCCCCTGGCAACCACCATTCTCTTGGGTTTTTTTTTTTAATCATCCTTTAACACTCTGATTCTCAAACTACTTGCTTACAAAACTGATTAATATAAATTCTAATTTTAAAAAGCCAAGGGAAAGGCAATGACATAAAGCCTGATTTGTTTACTCTTCCATTTTCCAGGTGTCTACAGAGCTCCTACTACATGCTAGACATCATGAAAAGTGCCCTGCCTTACAGTATATATAGAAAAAAATGAATCTCAAAATTACTATGCTGTTATAAAGTCACTGATCTGCACTGTAATTCATAATCATGGGCTGCCTCTCTACAGAAGCATCTGGAATGAATTAAAAAGTTATATCCAACTGAATATAACTATTTAGCAATTCCAGGATAACTTACTTAGAGCTGCCACTGGGCAGACACAGCCCAGGACTATCCGGACAAAAACAGAATAATGTGATGGTTATTTTAAAATATCTTTGAGAAAATCTTAGAAGTACTCACTGAAACCTTACATGTTAACAAGGTACCGCCACTGGACAGGGGGTGGCCTCAGCTAAAAATATTAGATGTGACATATGATTAATAGAGTTAATCTCCCATATAGGGGCCATCATCTTGCCAGTATACCTCCTTCAGTAAACCTCTGTGATAGACCTTTGATAAACCCATAGAACTGCCCAGGTACAAATCAGCTAATCCTTCTGCAAATCAGCAGAGCATCTTGTCCCAGTTCAGACCTCAATCACCAGTAGAGCTGGTTGAAAAGAAATATTCATTGTTTTTGAAGTGATTGTTAAAACCCAAAATCAAAGTCTTAAATAGTTCCTTGCACTGGTCAATAAATACCTAGAGCTTGAAATTTCAAACACTTTCAAGTAAAATCTATTAAATATACTATAAGCCACTTGTTGTTTAAGAAAAACTCACTTTGTTTCAGGTTTGTACCTGCTGAGACATGTGGTTGAATTCGCTTTATGATAACACCTAAGTTTTCTTCTACTAACAAGTGAGTGCTCAACTTAGCCCATTGGCAAATGTTCTTTGTCATCGTATGAGTCATCAACTTCTCTCAGATATTGTATTTTTCCTGCTTCTTTTGTTGTGCTTCATCTTTGAGTACTGAGCTATTTTCTTGGCTTTTAAGTCCACGCCTCCTCTGAAATATTTTATTTATTTTTGGAACTATAAGTGATTTTTACTCTTTATGTACTCTTTTGGGGGTTGTTTGTTTTTGGTTTTTCTGTGGTTGTTGTTTCAAGTTCTTAAATTCCAGTTAGTTAACACAGAGTGTGATATTTGTAACAGGTGTAGAATTTAGTGATTCAACTCTTCCCTGCATCCCCCGGTGTTCATCACAAGTGCCCTCCTTAATCCCCATCGCCCATTTCATCCATCCCCCACCCACCTCCCCTCCAGCAACCCTCAATTTGTTCTCTCTAGTTAAGAGTCTGTTTCCTGGTTTGCCTCTCTCTTTTTTTCCCCCTATGTTCATCAGTTTCATTTCTTATCCTCTACAAATTATTTTTTAAGATTTTATTTATTTATTTGAGATAGAGAGAGTGAGAGAGAGTGCACGAGAGGGGGTAGGGTCAGAGGGAGAAGCAGACTCCCCAGTGAGCAGGGAGTCCGATGCGGGACTCGATCCCGGGACTCCAGGATCATGACCTGAGCCGAAGGCAGTCGCTTAACCAACTGAGCCACCCAGGTGCCCTCCTCTACAAATTTAAAGATATGTCTTTGTTTCAGTAATTAATTTAATAACTACATAACTTACATAACATACCTTTGTGCAATATGCTTAATTCTATATTTTCTTAGAAAGCCCCTGTTGACTCCCTACTATAGGCAGTGAGGAATTCATTTCGACCTGCTGCTATGTCCTCTTCTTCTCCTTCATCACCTAATTTCATTCATCATATTCTTAACATTGCCTTTAAAGTTTAAATCAAATACACCTTTCTATGATTTACCAGCTTTTTAATAAAGTTTTCATTGAATTAAAAAAATGTTTCTATGTATAAGGATGGATATTAACCAGACTTACTATGGTGATTATTTCACAATATATACAAATATCAACAATATATACGAACACTGTATCATTGTATTGAACACCTGAAAGTAATATAATGTTGTATGTCAATTACACCTTAATTAAACTTTTTTTTTAAATTACTCCCTTAAAGAATCTGATGTTTACATTATGTAAAAATATTAAAATCATTTTAGTAACTAAATAGTAGTCCTGCCCAGCCATACTTTGGGTTTCATTGTGCTTCACTTTATCACACTTCACAGATACTGTGTTTTTTTACAGTTTGTGGTGGGAAGGTCTGTGGCATCCCTACATCAAGCAAGTCTATTGGTGCCATTTTTCCAACAGCCTTTGCTTATTTCCTGTCTCTGTGTCACATTTTGGTAATTCTCACAATATTTCAAACTTCTTCATTATTATCATATTTGTTATGGTGATCTGTGACCAGTGATTATGACTCCCTGAAAGCTAAGATGATGGTTAGCATTTTTTAGTAATAAAGTATTTTTTAATTAAGGTATATACTTTATTTTTTAGATATAATGCTTTTGCCCACTTAATAGACTATGGTATAGTGTAAACATAACTTTTATATGCACTGGGAAGCCAAAAAATTCATTTGACTCACTTTATGGCAATATTCACTTTATTGAGGTGGCCTAGAACCAAACCCCAAACATCTCTGAGGTATGCTGTACTGGAATTAAATTTATTAAGAACCAAAGAAAAGGTAATTCTGAAATACGATGGTAAAGCTGGAGAACAGATACATGATTTCATTGTTAAGTTTCAATAAAAGTTGAAATAAAATTCTTTAAAAGTAAAATATATACAAAAAAGTGCGCAAGTCCTAAGTTCAATAAATTTTACTGCACACTCACCCGTATGTCCACACCCACATCAAGATGTAGAACATGACCAGCTTGCCACAACCTCCCTCTGGCCACCTCCCAGTATCACCTGCCCCCCAAAGATAACCTCTACTCCGACTTCCATTTCCCCAGACTGGTTTTTCTGTTTTTAAATTTTACGTAAACGAAACTTACCATAACTACTCTCTTGTGCCTGGCTTCTTTTGCTCAATGTTATATCTGTGGGATCAATCCATATTATCGCAGGTAGCAATAACTTACTCTTTTTCGCTGGTGTATAGTATTCCATCGTACGCATATAGAGTGATTTATTCATTGTATGTTGATGGGCATGTGTCTTGTTACCATTTTGGGTTGTCATGAATAATGGTGCCATGAACCTACCTGTCCCTGCCTTATCATGTACATATGAATGCATTTCTTTTAGGCATAAGAGTAAATTTGTTAGATGAACAGATATGAGAAAGTTGAGCTTTAGCAGATACTCCAAAAACATTTCCAAATCTGTGCTATTTTATATTTTCAGCACTGTATAAAAGCTTCTATTGTCCCACTTCTTTGCCTACACTTCATACTGTCCATTTTCCTTAAAGGATATGTGCCATATCTCATTGTGTATTTTGTATTTCCTTGATGAATAGTGATTGAGAACATCTTGTCTTGCTCCCTACACCACAGGGCCTTTGTACATACCATTCCTTTTGACCTGGAATTCTTCCCTCTCCACCAATCCTTTGTCTGATAACCTCTTCACTTCTTGTCCTGCTTCAAGTGTTAGCTCAAGTACCCACCCACAGGGAAATCTCGTTGATATGCAGTCTGAGGCAGGTTTACTGAGCACAGAGAATCACAATGTCATGGGTTCAATTATGTCCTCCAAAAAGATATATACGAGTCCTAACCCCTGCAACTTCAGAGTGTGACCTTATTTGGGAAAGGGGTCATGCATGGCAGATGAAATTAGCTCAGTGAAGATGAGGTCAGACTGGAGTAGGGTGGGCCCTAAATCTGATGATGGGTGTCCTTGCAAGAAGGGGAAATCCGGACACAGAGACAGACACACACAGAGGGAAGATGATGCAGGGGCACATGGGGGACTGCCATGTGATCCTAGAGACAGAGATGTGAGTGATGCAGCTATAAGCCCAGGGACACCACGGGACTCCCGGGCCACCCTGCTCCAGCTACACCAGCCTTCTGCTGCTCCGTGGTAGCGCCACGCATGTGGTCACCACAGGACCTTTGCTCAAGCCATTCCCACTGCCTGGAGTGCTCCTCCTACACCTGCCTGACTCCCTGATGATCTCCTTCAAGCTGACTCAGCCCCAGGACCACCTCCTCAATGAAGCCACCCTTGCTTACCTTTAACAACAGCCTGTCCCCTCCCCAGAGCCAGCCCTCCTGACCCCCACTGCCAGCTCTAAGTCTGTTGTGTTTTCTCTCCATAACACTCACCACCTTCTGACACACTAGAAAAGCTCTATTTTATTACATTCCCTGCTTTATGTGCCTCCCCCACAAGAATGGAAGCTTTCAGATGGCAAGGATCTATGTCTGTTGGGTCTGAAGTATCCCAAACACCTAGACAAGAGCCCACCACTTGGCAGGTCTTCCCTAAATATTTGCTAAAATATCAGCACTATTTCTGTTCTTGCTCCTCATGGTTTCCCCAGGAGTGGAGGTAGGTTTGTGTTAATGAAATCAATCGACCGATCCCCCAGTCAATCAAAGTGTCTGCTCTGATCTCCTTTCTCTTCTCCTCTCCCTGCCCTCTCCTCCATTCCTCCCCCCCCCCCGCCAATGCAGGCTTCTCCACCTGTGCAGTGTTGTGCCCATGGAATCCCTGGTGCAGAATGCCTAGCACACCAACCCCCACCCATCCACATCCAGGAGATAGCCAGGCTGGCCTGCGCGTGGCTAGGCAGACAATCCATAGGGCCCGTTCCTACGAGTCAGTATCTGCGGAGGCCCAGTTCGTTCGTGCCAGCTGAACAAGGCCCAGGCCCATGACTGTTGGTGCCCCTTAGGCTTCTCTGGGCCCTGCCAGGGTGGGGCCTGGAAGGTACTGGGGGATGCTCAAGCCAGTGGTCCAGGACATGAGTCACAGGATGGGATGCTAGCCGAGGCCACAAGCTGGAGAACACACTAAAACTTCTTGTGGGTACCGGAGAAAACAAAGGATGAAAACGCAGCCAGAAACCTTGAATTTGAGTCTCAGCTGGGCACTCATTAGCTATGGGGTTGGGGCAGGTCATTTAACCTCTGACTTCAATTTCCTTACCTCCAAAACAGAGTTTTCCTCCGAGTATACTGAAGATGAAATGAAATATCAATTTAATGAGATTTAATAAAATAGTCAAGAAAATTCACATAGCAAGTAACAGAATCTGCATCTGAACCAAAAGGCCTGTGGTTTCTTAATAATCTGTGGTTCACAGGCTGGGGAGCCCCAAAGGGCCCCTTCCTTTTGGTTCCCTGTTCTTCTACTCTTTGCCTTTCTCGGTTGTTTATGACCTAAGCTTCTGGAGAATAAGAACAGTGCATTATCATCATTCTGGTAAATTCTCCTTTTCAATTTTCCAAGAGACTTATGATTTAGAATATTTGGTCCTGTTATTCACATAAAAATCTAAACATCCAAAATTCCAGCATTTTGGCCTCCAAACACTGTCTCCCAGACTGCTTCTTAAAGCCAGATAGAGCACAAATCCCTTTATCGGAGCAAGCAGGACATTCCTTGGTTTGGAAGCCATCCCCACTGTGATTACTTCTGCCTCTGCAGCACCTAGCATATTTACAGCCCCCACTAGGACCTGCAGAGTTTCAAATGGGTCTGGTGCAGCCAGAATCAGACTGGAGGCTGAGCACCCAGAGAAGCGGGACGATCTGATGGGACAGACAGGCTGGGGGGGGGGGGGCAGAGGACTCTGGGTGCAGATGATTCCATTGATAAGCAGGAGTGGGGCAGGCACAGGGTAACATCTGAGAAAACAGTGCTACCCCAAGTGGCCCCCACATTTGGGCAAAGTGGGACACCAGGTGTCTCAAGGCCAAAGGAGACAGGGAGACAGATGATGAGATGTGCCCACGCACATCAGCTTGGACACCAGGATGAAACCTGGTTCGACTGTTCTATAACCGACTTCAGGCCTTCCCATGGGGGTGCATCCGAAGCCACAGGCGTCGGCCGTCTTCAAGGCTTACACCTCATTTCAGGTACAAAGATTATGAGAATGTTAGAACTGGATCCTAATATCAGCATCCAGGTGCTCCAGAGAATTCCTTTAAGAGAATGACTAATAAGAGGAGCTGTGGTTGGTTTCAGTGGTACTGAGTAATGGCTCGGACAGATGCTCTCATTATAACCAGACATTTCCTCATGAGAGAGGTACCAGAGATGAACTTCTCTCGGGGGTCAAACTCCAGTGAGACAAGACATGGGCCACAGAATGCCACGTGACCATGAGCAGGCGCCACTGAGACGGAGGTGTTCATGTAGGGCGCCAAGTTTTTTCTTGTGACCTCAAAATGTCAACTCTTTCTTCAAAACGCTGATCTGAGTACAGACTGTCTTGCATTCCCAGCTCTAGGCAAGAATCATGGTGGTATCCTGAGTTCCAGCCACGCTCTTCTGATCCATGTCAGGCTCCTACTTACCATAGCTTTAGAGTCTTAAGAATGAAATCGAAACCCAGCCCTCTGAAGTGGCAAGGGATGCTCTAATTTGCTCAAGGATTTGCAGCAATGAAAGCATCTGACGTAACAACAGTTGGGGGGATAAATCACTCAGGGAGTGGACTCGGACTCCACCTTGCTTAGTTTATGAGCCATGGAACATCTCTTGGGGTCTTCAGAAGATTCTGCAAGGACAGGACAGGAGATGAGCTGCCATTAAATGACCTACCTGAGTACAGAGCCACCTCCTCAGATCGACTAGAGGCAAATGATGATCCAAGAGTGACTTTAGAGCTCATTGCCGAAACCTTCTCTTTGAGACTAAAAATGCTCATTTCTACTCTGCCTGTGAATGCTCCTGGAGCAGAAGAAGTCCATGGTTGTTTCTAAATGAGACCACGGGCTCCCAAGTGGGTTGGTGTTAGAGGATCATGGGCAGGCTGGAAGGATAATCAAAGGTGAGAGGACAAGCCTATGCCATCCTGCTGAACTGGATCTCTTCCTTGAATTCTTGGAAGACCTGTCTTCCCTCAATAAAAAGAAACGTGAGGGCGCCTGGGTGGCTCAGTTGGTTAAGCGACTGCCTTCGGCTCAGGGCACTATCGTGGAGTCCCTGGATTGAGTCCCCGCATCGGCCTCCCTGCTCGGCAGGGAGTCTGCTTCTCCCTCTGACCCTCCCCCCTCTCATGTGCTCTCTCTCATTCTCTCTCTCTCAAATAAATAAATAAAATCTTTAAAAAAAAAAAAAGAAACGTGAACTTGGGTTTCTTCTCTAAGCTTTTATTATTAAATCAACATCAGTAAAATTCCACTTGCAAAATAAAAGAGGTTATAAGTGGAGTTATAAAGTGCTTTTATTCTTCCAAAGTCTTCTGCTTAAAATGAGGAAAAAAGAGTGTCAGAGACTGACGGTGTGTGCGTCCCCTCACAGTTCATATTCTGAAACCAACCCCTAAGGTGATGGTGTTAGGAGGCAGGGTCTCAGGGAAGTGACTAGGACATGAGGGTGGACCCTTTGTGAGTGGGATTAGAGCCCTTATAAAAGAGGGCTCCAGAGCCCCTAGTTCCTTCCACCACCTGAGGACAAAGAAGAAGGTGAAGGAGGTGGCCATCTGTGAACCGGGAAGCCAGCCCTCTCCAGATACCGGGTCTGCCGGCGTCTTGACCTCGGACTTCCCAGCCTCCAGAACCGTGAGAAAGAAGTTTGTGTAGCTTACAAGCCCTAGGACATAGGATATTGTCATAGCGGCTCAAGAGCACAAAGACAAAGAAAAGCGTTTCTACTATAATGTGGCAAATGCAACTCAGTAGAAGCTCCGTCTGCAACATGTGCACTCTGAAAACTGAGGTCACAGGAAAAACAAGAGTTCTAGCCAGACTACTCAAAATCTATGTGATCAGAAGACTAAAAATTGAATACAGCCACAGTGATAGGACTGGACTTTAAAAAAAAAGGAGCTATAAGTGGAGGCCGCGTGCTCGAAGGTGGGAGAAGGAAGAGAGGAAGCAGCTAGGCTGCGGGGACAAGGGCGAGGGGGCAAAGGAACTAAGCTACAAGCACCCGGAAAGAGAGCACACGACCCCCGTGCGCCAGAGGAACACGAGGCGATGAGCACCGCGCGCACGAGGGAGTTGCTCTGAGGCTCTGCGCTCAGCCGTGTTGCTGCACTCTGGGGTCAGGGGCTGGCACCGGGTCGCACGAATCATTCACGTACTGGCAACGAGGGCACACGAACCAGGGCTACTTCTGGGTCAAAACGACGTCAGTGCTGGTCTTGCCAAGCCAGTCTACAACAGCAGAACCACAGTGCGCCACCGGCCCCGACCCCTTCACGAGGCGTTCGCGGTACCCCCAGTCCCCCCAGTCCCCCCAGCATCGCCGCGTCTGCGTAGACGCGTCTAATAAGCACACACGTGTGGGCAGACGCGGCGGTAACAAGTGTGGGAACACCCAGAAAAGCAAGACTCCCATCATCTGCAAGATCATTTGGTGAGGGTGACAGGTGAGTCAATCGGGGTGAGATCACGGTCAGAAACGAGAGGTGTACGCGGTCGAATCATCACCCGCCCCGGGTGAACCGCGGCCGAGCCTGCGGGGGCTGGGCGGGCACAAGGCTGGGCCGCCCCGCTCACATCCTGAACGACGGCAGTTGAACAGTTTCTAATTCTGACACCTTCGTGTTTCTCGCGCATCAGATCCCATTAGCTTGACACACCTACGAAATACTCCTCAGTGAGACCCGATGATATTTTTAAACTCCATTTCAAACGGTATGTGTGGGAAGATGTATTTTAGAGCACCTGTGGCGGGGAAATCAGGCTTCATGGGGCACCGATTCTGGAAGGTAAGAACCACAATAGGGGCCCCAACCCAGTCATTACTTCCCCGTGGGGGCTGTGCTGAAGGCCCTCACACAGCTGCAGGCAACACTCCACCCTCTGTGGTTAACACCACCTCACCCACCGGGGGTGGAGGCACCCAAGGGCTGGGGGGAGGCGGCTGGCCTGTTAAAGCAGCTACTTCACATTGTAAGAGCAGGTGCAGAGATTTTGTTCGGAGAGCATTTAGGAAATGATATACCACTGAAGAAAAAAAAAACTAAATCCCCATAAGGACAAACAGCACTGAAGAGGTTTTCAACGACTCTCCTACTTCCCCTTGCGTCAAGTCAGGAGGGTGGGTCTGTCCACACTTCCAGCCCAGGGTGCCTGCCTTCTCCCTGGCCTGTGCCTCCCTTGGGTGAAGGATGAAGTAGCCAGGAAGGATGACGAGGACCTAACGACAGCCTGGCCAGCTGCCTCCTGCTGGATGACTGTCCACCAAAGGGCCCTCCTGTGGGGCCCAGTAAAGGCAGGGCAGGGAACGCCCTCCATCTCCCCTTCAGCCAGGTCTTCACATGACCCCCTCTGTGCTGTCCTGTGTGCCGGGCGACATTCTGGGCTGGGAGGAAGGGAGAGGAAAGACCAAGCCCCTTCTAACCTGGGGCTTCTGCTCAAGCAGGGGCAGATAACACCCAAGGAAACAGCATTCAGGGAGGGACAACACCCCACAAGAATTAAAAGGGGCCAATCACACAAGGCCCGCTGGGAGTTTCCAAGAGAACCTGGAAGCTACCAGAAGCTATGAGCAGAGAAGTGAAAAATGATCCAGTAAATGTTTTAAAATTATATATCACCTAATTTCACTGCTCAACAAATCCTGTAAGTTCTCAGGACTCCCTCTTCTCTGGTGAGGCAGCAAAGGCTTGGAGCCATAAGATAACAGTTCCAAGGTCCCAAAATCTAGAAGTGTCAAGTCCAGGCCAAGGTCTGAACTCCACATGCCTAGGACCCCTGCACTATTGACCGCCCCCCCGCCCCCGCCCATGCTCCACCCGCCCACTCTAGGAGTAGAATTCCAACTGGAACAACACAACTCCTCCCCCTACCCCACCAACAAATTCAGGACTAACGGGGCCTTCCAGTTTTTGACTGAAAGCATGGATAAATGTGAACACTTCCTCTTTAATAAAGGATAACTTCATTTATCGAGAGAGCATTCAAGGCCTTAGCGGACAGCTCCTCTCACTGCTACACAAAACAGGTCCACACCCATTGGGATCCAGCCCTGCTAGCCCTGAGTTTACCTCCATGGAAGCCTGGACCCTGCAGGCCCTCCCATTATTACTAGTCACGCTGGTGAAACTTGGAGACTTCATCCTCTTGAAAAACACAATGTCCAGTTGCACACATCCAAATGTTTCTTATCAGCTGTTATTAAAAAACAATACTACTTATATAAACCAAACTTCATGAAAGTTAGTTCTAGAAACATTCTGCCGGAATCCTGGCCCGCAAAGTGGCGCCAGTGGAGCAGCTTCAAAGTCTCTGGGTGCGGCTGAGTGTCGAGGGAGGAGGGAAGAGCGGACATGGGGAGTCGGAGCTCGGCTCAGACACCCTGGAGCCCGTGAGCTCCTGGGCAGGGGCCTCGTCCGCCCTCGTCCAGTTCCCCCGCACAGCGGCTGCCTGCAGCATGCTTACAGAGACCACCGAGAGCACAAGGTGTTGGTGCTGTCGCTCAGAAGCTGCTACCCTGGATGGCCCGTCTCAGGGATGAAGGACCCAGGAGGCTGGATGAGATGGCGCGTGCGCAGAAGGGGTTTGGAACATACTCGGAGTTATGGAGCAGCTGGGGAAAGACAGCTAAGATACTAGAGATGCACACAGGACAGCACATGACCAAACACTGAACTGGGATGGAATGGTAGGAGCTGGAGCAGGAGGGAAAAGGCCTCGTGCATGGGCTGGTGGAATAACGCCCCCTCCCCAACAGAGATGCCAACTCACTAATCCTGGAACCTGGGAACAGTCGGGGCTATCTGGTAAAAGGAAATGAAGCTTGCAGATGTAATTAAGGTTGCTTGAGATGGGAGATGATCCTGGAGCATCCACGAGGGTCCAATGTCATCACGAGCTCCTTAAAAGTGGAAGAGGGAAGCAGAAGAAGGATCAGAGGCTTAGAAAGAATGCAGGTACCTCTAGAAGCTGGAAAAGGCGAAGAAATGGGCCCTCCCCTCCAGCTCCAGAAGGAACACGGCCCGGCCCACACCTTGATTTAGCCCAACGGGGCTTCTGTCCTCCAGAACTGGAAGAGAGTAAGTGTGTGTGGCCTACGTGGCTGCATTTATGATAAGCTGTTAGAGCAGCATGAGGAATTGATCATCATGGATGCTGCAGGACTTACGCTGCCTGGCAGGGTGGAGGGCAAGGGATTGCAGGCAGGGGACCTGCCTGAGAAAAGGCAAGAAGTCAAGAACCGCATGGTATATAAATTGTGCAAGGAGGAGCTCACCTTCCTGGAGCAGGACCTTGACAGTAGTGAGGGCCAAGGTCACATGACCCTTGAGCCTCAGAGGAGGAGGCCAAGACACGAGATGCTGGGCTCCAAGAGAGCCACTAAGGGTTGGACCTGGGGGGAGCCACGGAACAGTCTGGAAGAGATGTGTGTGTTGGTGAGAAGCACTGGTTGGGGGGGGGAAGAGGAACAAAAGCCACTGGCTGCCAATGCCTCCTGGAGTCCAGCACCCTCCTCCTGCCCGGTCCAGACAGATCACACGAAGGGCACGAGCTCAAGAGGTGGAGGGGGGCCGACCCGGCTCCAGGTACCGGCAGCATCCTTTGTACTAAGTGCCCTTTGCAGAAGACACGTATCCTGAGTCTCATCTCAGGGCTGTCTCTCTAAGACGAGGATCTGAGGCATCGCTCTTCCTGGTGGGAGAGGTGGGGCTAATGCTTTTGAAACATCATACAGGGTATCCGACCCAAGCTCAACCAACCACGGGCTGCGTCTCCTGCCTGAGCAACTAGCAACGCAACCAAAATCCTTCCTGTAGCTGGTACCTGGATGTTGAGTCTCCCTCGATGCGCCCCGAGGCCGTAGCGCTTGGAAGTAGATGCATGAAGCTGGAAGTCTGTGATTTTTAAGGTTTCCAGACCAAGAGGTGGGCAACCTAGAAAGGACAATGCTCGTTAAAAACAAAGACAGATGTTCAAAGGCAAGTTTCTGGTTTTCTAAATCTACCCTCCCGCTTTCCAATTTGCCCCTGAACCCCTACCCCCCAGCGCAGCCCATCCCCCAGGCATGTCCAGACAGATGTGGTCAACTCAAACGTCAACAGTGTGCCAACTGCCCTTCTCGTCGTCATTTCCTCTCTGGCTGTTTGTGCTCTGATATTCCTTCTCTCTGTTGCTGTCCATGCTACTATCTGAGGCTGTTTCCAATTAAGGATCCTTCCACAGTGTGACTCAGCCAGGGAGTGCTATTGGTTAGAAATTTCAGAGCAATCCCATGGTTGAGCTCTGCAAATTAATCAGAACTCGTTGATTTTGCTTCAGCAACTCTGGCCTTTGTATTGTGCATGCTAATGAGCAAGGCAATATAAGTAGAAAAAAAAAATCTATTGTTTTCCATTCTTAGCAAAACTGGTAGTTCTGAGAACAACTACCAAACACAGTTTGGTCCAAGCTGCCCCTGGAATAAGATGCTGGCACATGGGCAGGCCCCTGGCAAGCCTCCCTGTCCAGACCAGCGTCCCTGTGGGTAAGAGCTTTAACAGCAGCTCTGGGGCCGGATCCCAGGCCTCGGGACTCCCGGGCTGCTATTCTTACTGCCCAGCCCGCCGTGGGGCTAGAAGTCTCCAAGCGATGCTATCTGTCTCCTCAAATCTGCCCTTGGTGAAAGAAAACACAAACTCTGGAGGAGAAGCAAAAGCTATTTCTACTACAAGTGTGAGAAATCCCTCCTGTAAGAGGCATGTTTAAAAAGCTATGTGGCTCACTGCTGAGATGGGGACCTGAGGAGGTGGGGGTATCTGTCCATCCATGACAAACCCCTGCAGGGAAAAAAAGCCCTCTGGCCTCAGGATACTGGGGGAGCCTGGCAAGACAGGAGCTACCCTGGGTGTTCTGCGGGCCGCTGGGGAAGAAAGTCGGTCCGGGGGGGGGGGGGGGGGGCGGGGATGCCTGGGTGGCTTAGTCGGTTGAGCATCTGCCTTCGGCTCAGGTCGTGATTTCGGGGTCCTGGGATTGAGCCCCGCATCAGGCTCCCTGAGGCAAGTCTGCTTCTCCCTCTGCCCTTCCCCCCACTTGTGCTCTTTGTCTCACTCACTTAAATAAATAAAATCAAGAAAAGAAAGGGAAGGAAGGGAGGGAGAGAGAGAGGGAGAAAGAAAGAAAGAAAAGAAAAGAAAAGAAAAGAAAAGAAAAGAAAAGAAAAGAAAAGAAAAGAAAAGAAAAGAAAAGAAGAAAAGAAAGAAAGAAAGGAAAGAAAGAAAGAAAGAAAGAAAGAAAGAAAGAAAGAAAGAAAGAAAGAAAAGAAAGAAAGAAAGAAAGAAAGAAAGAAAGAAAGAAAGAAAGAAAGAAAGAAAGAAAGAAAGAGAAAAATGTCAGCCCCGGGGGCTGCCATCAGAGGGACTCAGACCCACCAGGCCCCGAGACACCATCCAGTCCTCCCCTGAGGAAGTCCTCAAAGAGGAAGCCAAGGCCCTGAGACTGGAGGTGAGCCTTCCCAGGCATCCCTGCCAGCGACAAAGCTGGACCTTGGATCCTGGCCTCCAGATTCTCGGCTCTGGGCTTTCAAACACTGCCACGCTGCTTCCCTGGCCCTGCCCACGTCTGCCACGCGGCTGCCTGGGTTGGTACACATGCATCAGCCATCTGTGCTGGGGGGGGGGGCAGAGGGACTGGTGCCCAGCGTGGTGAGGAGCACCAAGAGGGGGTAATGGTGCCACTGCCACATGACGCAGCAGGAGACCCCAGGAGACTTCAGGTGGCACGGTGAGCAACGGTGCCCCAGCTGGATTCTGCCGGGGGGGGCCATGCCTCAACTGGGGGGGGCCGTGGGAGCAGGAACCAGGCAGTGAACGGGGGCAGAGGGCGTGGATCCAGTGGGGACCACAGAATGAATGGGGAGGGCATGCAGCCAGAGCGGGGCGTGTGGCCAGTGGGGATCCAGGCAGCAAGCATGCCTAACCACCCAAGGCTGACCTCACAGAGGGTATTCTAGTTCTCCTAATACCCCTCCCCCACTAGGATCTGCCCTAGGCACTTTCCAGGCCTGGAGGACACAGGGGTCTGACCCACGTGGGTGGCATTTCCTTGGTCCCAATGCTAAAAGAGCAATTCTCCATCATGCCTCCTGGAAATTGACCAAGTATCTGATGACTGAGCAAAGACATTTCTTACACGCTTACTCAGAAATCCATGCTGCCTGCCTCCACCAGCCATGCCTAGTCATGGAACCTGTTCATGCTGACCCAGCAGCAGCCCCACCTGCCCCTCTGCAGCTTGGCCCCTGGGCCCAGGCTGTGAGCGAGCAGGAGCCCGAGCCCCCACGAGGTCCCACTGTGGCCTCAGGATGGACAGCACCTCCTCTCCATGCTGCTCGCCTCTCTGGGCCATATCCCTCCAGCCTCTCAGACCCTAGTGGTCACTGGCAGGCACCTGAGGCCCTGGTCCAGATTCAGGGCAAGGACTGAGGGTCAGGCTCACTTCCTATACTCTCTGGGAGGTTAGATTCCAGAATGTCCTTCACCCTGCCACTCAGCCCTGGCCCTGACCCCAGGCTTGGGGCTCCCTCAGCTGGAGATGCTACCCACTGTCCCCAGTTCTCACCCCCCTCCTCCTTGTCACCTAGCCCCAGCCCACCCTGCTTCAGACACATCAGCATCCTCAGGAACAACCCACATCTCCTGGGCCCCAACACCAAACTGGCTGGTCAGTGGTTCTGCTGGACGATTCCCTGTGTCCTGGGAATGGCCTCTGCATCTCGATTCTGCTAGCTACTCCAGCCTTGATTTCAGATCCTGACAGGGAACAGGGCACTGGTCTGTCCCTCCCATGTCACGGTGCTCAGAAGCCTGGTATTCTCACATAAGCAAGCATCAGAAATGCAAAAAGGATTCACTGCCATTTCAATGAAATTCTTTCATAGCTGTATCAAACATGTTCCCATCCCCTGGTCCCTCCATCTGAGCAGAAAACACAGCAAGTGGTGAATTCCAGGTACTTCATCGAGCTAACACATTCTATTACTCATTTAGATAGTCAGATAGGCAAACTGACAGACGGACCACACACACACATATTATTTACTAGTTACATAAGGAAGAATAATTGCTACCCAAAGCATTTCTTCCAGAAAAAGAGAATATCTCATATGCACATGAATATTATAATTCAAAAAGGAACTATGTGGGGGCGCCAGGGTGGCTCCGTCAGTTAAGCATATGCCTTTGGCTCAGGTCATGATCCCCGGGTCCTGGGATGGAGTCCGTGGCGGGGGGGGGGGGAGCCCCTCCCTGCTCAGCAGGGAATCTGCTTCTCCCTCTCTCTCTACCCTTCCCCCTCCCCGCCTCATGCTGGCTCTCTCGTGTGTGCATGCTCTCTCTCTCTCTCTCTCTCAAATAAATTAATAAAATCTTTAAAAAAAGGAACTACCTCAATAAAATTGCATATTCACCAAAACCACTCATATTGATAAGTGGAAGCTCCACATATCCTCTCACCAGGATACACAAGGGGTGAAAAAGAAAGTGCCCCTAAGTGGGGTGTTTGTCGACTGCACATCTAATATCAACCCAAAAGCTCGATGCCTGCCCTCCCGAGGGGCTCAACCATCATGCACACGAAGCCAATGTGGAGTCCCACCGAGCCAGCACCCCCACCCAACAAATGTCCACTCTTGCCCACTCTTGAGATGATGTGACAGCACAGGCCAGAAAAGCCACTCCTTCGGTCCACAGCACAGCTGATGGCGTCTTTGGTGAGGAGCCCAGATAAACACACACACACTCAACCTGCAAGCAAACGCCGGCTTCCCTGAATCCTAATAAGGACTTTTTTTTTTCCTTATCAGAGACACTATCTTCAGAGAATTTGGTTTTGTTTGAAGCCTTGTCTGTCGTCCATGCCATTGCTAAAGACACTAGAGACAGACCCACATTGGGAAAGGCCACGGCAAAGTTGCCGACACACGAAGGTCGTGAGGCATCTCTGGTTGTTGTTAGAAACCAACCTTAACTTAAGCATGAATGGGGATCGCTGGGGACACAGCAGGAAGCTCCCCGGAGGGGCCGAGGCAGGGGCACGGGACAGGTGCAGGGTAGAGCCCCAAGAGCCCTCATCACCCAAGCAGCAGAAACCACGAACCGTGTGCCTCCAGAGGATGGGACAGACCCCGCCAGCACTTTTGGTCACACCACCCCTCCCGAGAGGCCACACCCAGCTTCACACCCCTCGTCCCAGGGAGGGCCTGCCCCCTGCACGGCCAGTCTGCCCATCAAAGTCAGGTGCTGTCAGCAGGGGGCGGATGCCGGTCTCCGGTTCCCACCTGCGCACATGGGAGGGGCGTCTGGAGCTGCCTGCGCAGCCCTGCAGCCCAGTCCCTCCCTGCACCGCCGGGCACCGCCCTGCACCTCGTGGAACGATGGGTTCTCCAGCTGTCTGCCCTCGCCGCCCAGCCCCACATCCCCCTCTTCTCCACCCCTCCCCTTCTGGATTTTGCATTCTGCACTCTGGTTTCTGTCCCCAGGCACGGCGCCACGGCTTCATCCACGCAATGACAGATGCCATCTACAGCAGCAGGTGAGGTTTCAACTCAGGACCCCTCCCGTGAGCGTCTTCGGAGACCGGACCATTCCACAACCTTCCATATGTGAGGCCTGCTTGGCAGCAGAAGCCCGGCCGGCTGTGGATGCGAATATCATCATTGACGTGTCCCCACCGTCCTCCCCAGCCCACTGCTGAAGAAGCTCTCCAAGGCTGCAGTGACTTTCTCCTCCCCCTCAGCATGCTGTCCCCGTGATGAGGGAGCAGAAGGCTCACTGAGGACAAAGCAAAAGCTGGTACCCTACGCTCCCCCGCCGCCCATGTGGTATGTGTGACATTCCTCAGGCACCCCTGGCTGCCCTAAAGGAAAAACAAATGGTTAACTGATAGAGATTACAGTCTTGCAGGACAGGAGTCTCCCTCAGTTTACCAATGTCCTAGTGATTTACAAAGAAGAAGCTTTCTTATCAATAGCCTAACTTCCAGAGACCCATAACTCAGTTCCTGAAGCCCTAACATCACCCTCCCCTCCGTAAAATTAAGGAAGGCTGAGGCAGAAGGAAATGTAAATAACATGGAATTTCTTCTAAACCTAAAGCCCACTGACAAGGACATGTGGTAGGAGGAATGTAACATTCCTCCAGGAAACTCCCAACTGTCTTCATATTAGTTCCTCATTAGAGGGAGGAAACAGCCTTGGCTTGACAATAACCAGGCCTCCAGTATCCTGAGAGTCTTTAGCATATGACAGTCCTTTTGGACACCCCCTTTTTCCTTACCTCCCCAACTCCTGAGTATATAATCAGCCACCCCTCACAACCCTGGGGCAGCAGCTCTTTCTGCCCATGGGTTCTGTTCCCGAGCTTTAACAATCACCATTCTGCACCATTCTGCACCTCAAGAATTCTTTCTTGGTCGTCGGCTCCGGACATCACCCCACTGAACCTCACCTATATTCCAAAATTGCATCATTTGCACACTCAGATGGCAGAAGCCCCAAGAGGGGTCTTGGAGACAAAGCACTATTGCTGTCTTCACCCACGAAATTCCCCTCTGCCCCACCCCCACTGGACGTTCTCCTTCCTTGGGGTTCATCCACTCCCTTCCTGCCACGACGTGTCTGTTTCATATGGGCTTCGCCTGATTCCCATGACCATCAGCGGAACGTAGCTCAACACACATTTACAGCATCCCCACCCACAGGGCGCGGTGCCACTCGACCGAGACTACATGCTACACCAGCTGGAAGTTCCCTGCCTTCCCCAGAATCACATTTACAACTTTTTTTTTTTTAAGATTTTATTTATTTATTTGAGAGAGAGACCCAGCGAGAGAGGGAACACAAGCAGGGGCAGAGGGAGAGGGAGAAGCAGGCTCCCCGCCGAGCAGGGACTGAGCCACCCAAGTGCCCCTACAACTTTTTTTTTAATTAATAAAATGTTGAAACATAAAGCAGTTAAACACAAACTATCCCACATGCCTTGATGCAAGGATCGACGAGGCAAAAATCCCAGGTCAAAACCATGTTATTCTTGACAAAAAGTTCCTAGGCCTATCTTAATGGTTTACGCTGAAAGTCTGACACAGGGATCTCCACATTTAGAAAAACGAAGGGTTTTCCTATACTGAAGGACGGGACAATGAAGGACAAAAAGCTTTTGATCTGGGGCGCCTGGGTGGCTCAGTCATAAAGCGTCTGCCTTTGGCTCAGGTCATGATCCCAGGGTCCTGGGATCGAGCCCCGCATCGGGCTCCCTGCTTGGCGGGAAGCCTGCTTCTCCCTCTCCCACTCCCCCTGCTTGTGTTCCCTCTCTCACTGTGTCTCTCTCTGTCAAATAAATAAAATCTTTTAAAAAAAAAAAGCTTTTGATTTAGAGATTCTTAAGTAAATTCAAAATACAGAGTACAGCAATGTCCATATTAAATACTTAACTCTGAAGAATTTCAGTATATTTCATTTTTCCCCTCTTCTTTCTACCCTGGGAACATCATCCTCAAGACTTTTGGCAGGTCTAGTCAAGGTCCACAATGAGCAAAATGAGCTGCCCTTCCACCTTGGTTTCACCCGCAAAGCGGAACAATACTGCATTGGAAAGAAAACTACAGAGGACAATTAAGGAACCACTGCCAAGCGCACTCAGCCACTCAGGAGAAAGGTGTGGGTAGGAAACCAAAAACATACAGAACAGTCTGGAGGCCTCATACCTAGCTGGGCGAGGCGTGTGCCCCATGTTGCTATAGCATTAAAGTCCCCCTCAGGTCCCCCACCCTGCAGAGGCCTACAGAGGGGCATGGGGACCATTCCTCCCTCCAGCTGCACTCCGAGCTATCAAAGACCAAAAAGTCATACAAAGAAAAGGAGCCAGAAATGGCAGGCTGTACCACATCTGGCCACCAGGCTCCACGACCTTGGGCCAAAGCTCCGGACCGCGTCCCACTCCTTGAGGTGACATCTGCAGCGCTCCCATAACTCATCTGGGCCCTGGTTTTGGACACAACAGGGGACTGCTGCTAACATAACTCCAGGGGCAGAAAGCGGCCAAACAAAATCCACAGAATGAATCAGCCTCCGCATCTTCAAAACCAGAACTCGAGGAGGGCAGAGAGGGTCAAAAAGAGACAAACCATCAGCCCAGCTCTAGTCCCTGGCTTGTCCAACTGCTGGAGAGGGTCAAGACAGTGATACTCAGACCAACATGAGACTTCTCACTGGTGACCTATGCTCCCCAGGGCTCCACAAAAACAAACTGGAATCTAGAATCCGCTACCAGTCAACCGTTCAGGTAACTAAGGGCATTTTCAGAGATACAATACTTAGAAAATGTACCCCCTCCCACCAGAACCAGAGACTCTTGCTGAGAGAACTTCTGGAATAAGGAGCCAGAGACACAGAGACCTGTAGACACACACACAGCAGATGGGAAGAGCGGATCACTCCATACAGTAATTTCCCCTAAAAGAAGCCCAGAGAACTCTCCAACCAAAGCACTCCGGCGATGCAAGGTTAGAACAAGAAGTCAGAATTCCTTTGGTTTTAAATTCTCAGAGACACATCCTGCCCTGTCTGAGGAGCTGTTGACCACAATACCACCCCCCACGTGGAGGGCTCATCTGCATCCTTCCGAACACTTCACAGACGGGCCAGGAGCGCTGCCCCAATTAGCAAGTAAAACAGAGAAGAAACAAGTGCTTCGAAGCTCAATTTAAATGTCCACGATGGGAAAGTCAAAAGGCCAGAAGCCGGAACTGAAATATGCTTGTATTACAACCAAGCCTGTAAGGTTGATGAAGGAGATCACTGCCAGGCTCACAGAGTGCTGGGAGTCCCCCGGGAAGCTCAGGCCCCCACCCTCCCAGCTCAGACCCAGCCAGGCTGCACTGAAGCTGTGGACCAGGGACTCCACAGGGACCCCACAGCAGCCAGAGAGCCCCCCACAGCACTGTTCCCTGCTCCTCCTACAAAACAAACCCACAAAAAATCCTGTATCATCAAATCAAGTTTTTGTTGTTTCTAAAAGGAAAAAGATTAATCCTCAGAAGCAGGTGGGAGAGGAGAACATGAAAATGGGTGGGAGAAAAAAGACTTCAGGAAGATATTAGAGAAAACAGATGTGTCATAACCAGAAGGAAAGAGGGTGACAGTCATCAAAGATGACTCCACGTGGCTCCTAAAGGCAGCACGACTCTATGAGAAGGCCCTGTGCCGAGCGGGCACCGTCCACCAGGCCTGGGCCCTGTTCTACCTACCTCCTCTGACAAGCACATGAGCACACATGTACGCTCCATTTGATCTTCCCTGAGCTTAAATTCTCTGTGCTGTGGCCACTTCACAAAACGGCTGTGAGGACCATGCACGATGCCCTGGTCTCCCAGTGGAGGACCCAGTGGCCGGAGTTACAGGGCAAGGTCCAAATGGAGGGTGTAAGTTAGAATTCTGGGTCTGGAGCACCAACCCCAACATCCCACCCCCAAAACCCCGATCCATCCGGGGGCAGCAGTCATGACAGACAAGTCACGAAAAGTATTTTTAAAAGACTAATGATTTGCAGAGCAATGGGGCTAACATGCAGGCAACCACCATGAGCCCGATGCTCTGAAGACATTTTGTGATTTCATCTCCCTAAGGACCGCAAGAGAAGGGTGTCATCATCCCCATTTTACACGTACACAAACTAAGACTGGAGGAGGCATGTGCAGAGTTACATAGCTAAGCGCGCAGGTTAAAATTTGAAGATCAGGTAGGCCATTAAAGCCCAGGGACAGTTGGTACGCCACCTGCTTGACTTGACAATGCAAGAGCATAAGGCAAATGCAAGTTTCGTGGTGGTGTTTGGGGTCACACCGGAGAAAGGCAGTGGGGCCGGGACAGGCGTCACCAGCTGGCCGAGGGGAGCTCAGCGTCCCAGGCCATCGGGCCTGCTCTGATCGTCGGCTGGAAGCAGAGCAAAGAATTCTCCAAGACCTCGAGAGTGCTGGCAGGGACAAGTGCACAGATGCACTGTCGCCATAAATCGAATAGCTCTGACATATGACATTCTATCCTTCACCTTTCTGAACCCGACATTCCCTTTGATGGATGAGCGCGTGGAGGCAGCTTCCTGCTGCGCTGGAGGACGGGTCTACAGTGGCTCTTTGCAGGTCTCAGACATGCCCAGCTTCCCAGAGGGGCATGGCCCCTCCACCCAAGGTCTTGGGGAAAGGAGTTAATGTCAGCCTTATCCAGCCACCCTTGGAAGGCACCTCCCTCACCGCAGGACTCCCTCCCCCAGAGTTCTCACCCTGACTCAACATCAGAATCAGAATCTCTTGGGGAACTTCAAAAAACTGCTGCTCAGAGCCCTCCCCAGAGACTCTGATGGACAGGACTGCAGAGGGGCCCTGGTCTCTAAGGCTCCCAGGTGATCTTCTGAGACCCTCAGAATCTGGCTGGTGTCTCTTCCCTTAAAGCTACAGAGGCTCAGAGCTCCCCTTACACAGGTCCTGTGGATGCGGCACAGGAAATCCTCAGGGAGCGGAATCCGTGGGCTAAAAACCCTGCACAGACCAGGCCCAGAGCACCTGCATCACAGAGGCTCTGACTTCTGATTGGTGGCTGCTCACTTGAAAAGCCTCCAAGACCTCCTCCCCGACATCCACCCCTCTCATCCTACCCACCCCTGGCTAACAAAGGTACAAAGCATCCTGTTCTCCTCACAGGCGAGCAACTCTGAGTGCCCATCATTGAATCCCCAAAGCCATCAATATTTCCCCAGTAAATGAATGAACATGTATTATGATCCAACAGAACTGATAATCATTAGCTTGTACACTGTTTTGTTCTTTCTATATTGCTTATCAGGCCAAAAAAGGAGGAATTATTCTTTCAAAATAGCATTTCTCAAACCTCAATCACCTGCTTATTATCTTTGTGAATTTTTCCATATCCAAGTACCACCTGCACTTTTACTTCGTATTTTTATTTAAATCAAGAATTTTAATGGAAATACATGACTGCAAAAGGAAGCCTTTTTCTAGAAGACAACATAGGGAAATGTCTTCATGATCTTGCAGTAGGCGAAAAGAATTTAAACATGCAACAAAAGCACTAAAGGAAAATACTGACGATTTGTCTGTATTAAATTTAAGAACATCTGTTATTCAAAAGATAGCATTACTAGAGTTCAAAGATAAGCCTGGAACTGCAAGAAGATATTACTGTGCATACATCTGACAAAGGACTCACATCCACAGTAATTTTAAGAAAGGCAAACATAGGGGCGCCTGGGTGGCTCAGTCGTTAAGCATCTGCCTTCGGCTCAGGTCATGATCCCAGGGTCCTGGGATCGAGCCCCACATCGGGCTTGCTGCTCAGCAGGAAGCCTGCTTCTCCCTCTCCCACTCCCCCTGCTTGTGTTCCCTCTCTCGCTGTCTCTCTGTCAAATAAATAAATAAAATCTTTAAAAAAAAAAAAAAGAAAGAAAGGCAAACATACAAGGGTGGCTCAGTCAGTTAAGTGTCTGCCTTCCCCTCAGGTCATGATCCCAGGGTCCTGGGATCGAGTCCGCATCGGGCTCCCTGCTCAGCAGGGAGCCTGCTTCTCCCTCCTCTGCCTGCCGCTCCCCCTGCTTGTGCACTCTCTCTCTCCCTCTCTCTCTCTGACAAATAAATAAATAAAATCTTAAAAAAAAAAAAAAAAGGCAAACATACCAAAAAAACCCTCCTATAAATCAATAAGAAAAACAATGGGCAAAAGATCTGAGCAGGCATTCATGAAAGAAGATATTCCGATGGTGCATGAGCATTAGTCATTTGTCTTCAGGAAAATGCCAATCAAGACCACAACAAAATGCCAGGACCCACACACCAGTATAAATACAATTAAAAAGACACATATCAAATGTTGGCAAGGAGGCAAAGCAACAATACTGGTAGAGAAGTGTTAACGGGACAACTGATCTGGAAAGCTCTCTAGGGGAATTTACTAAAGATATAAATTTGCAGGCCCTGTGACACAGCAACTCTACCAAGGTGCAGATACCCAACAGAAATTCACTCACACATACACCAAGAGACTTATATGCAAGAATGATCCTAGAAGCACAATTTGTGATAGCCGAAAACTGAAAACCACCCAAATGTCCATTAATATGAGAATGAATAAGTAAACTGTGGTACAGCCATGCCACAGAATATGATAAATCCCTGAAAATACACGAATCATTAACTATACACAATAACATGGAGAAATCTCATAAACATACTATTAAGTGATTGCAATCAGACACAATGTATGATTCCATGAATATTAAGTTTAAAAACAGGCAAAAGTAATCTCTAATGGGGATTATCCTTGAGAGGGAACAGGGCTAGTGACTAACTGGGGTGAGAGGGAGGCCTCATGGTCTGGTCATCAATTTATGATCTAAATGTTAGTTAAAATAGTGCATTTACATTACATGTGAGTGGTGCATATGACAATCCAGTGTGTTATGCTCTTAAGATTTCTAGACTTTTCTGTGTGTGTTATACTTTAATAATAATAGTAATAATAAAAAGACTTTGCTTTTCCTGACTACTACATCATACTAGTATCAACTAAGTCTATTTGTCCAATTCGGAAAGAGGAAAAGAGAATTATGCTGAATGAAAAAACCCAGTCTCAAAAGTTATATACCATATGGTTTACTTCATCTAACATTCTTGAAAACACAAAATTATAGAGATGAAGAGCAGCCTAGCAGTTGCCAGGAATTAGGGACTGTGGGAGGGGGTATGTGGCTAGAAAGGGATGTTACAAGGAAGCCCCACAGTGAAGAGATAGCCCTGTATCTCTCTGTGATGGTATTCCCATGAAATGGCAGATGTGGTACAAGCATGCAGGACTAATGCACATACACACACACACACGGATAATGGGTGGAATCTGAATATGTTCCGTAAATTTTGCTATTATACCACAGTTATGCAAAATGTCAGCACCAGGGGAGGCAGAGTGAAGGGTGCACGGGACCCATTTGTTTGCAACTTCCTGTGGATCTCTAATTATTTCAAAATAAAGGTTTTTGTTTTTTTTTTTTTAAGACCCCTTGAAAAAACTTTCTCACAACGTGTTCCAGGTTATTTAACGTATCTCATAAAATCACCAGTTATACAGAAGTATCACAGACTTTGGGGAATTCTTATTTAAGCTTTTGCAACATCTCCCAAACACATCCTAAAAACCTACAAAGACCCTAAAAAGAAAGATGCTCAACCATGCTTCAACCTAGTGCCAGATGTGCAAGAATATTCCCCACAGCTGGAGAAAAAAAAAAATGGAGATGACCAGAGGAGGGACAGAAAACCCTTCATCCCTCTTGCGTGCATCCATTTTGAAGTCCAGGGTCTGCAGCAATGAGAAAACTGAAAATTGGACACCATCTCCAAAGCTCAGATCTAGCTTTCTGAGGTGGCCAGGTGTTCACCTCTCCTCCCCGACCCCCATCAGCTTTCCACAACTGTTTGGATTGGAAACTCTCAGAAAACAACAGGAAGGAGGGACGATTGTCACACGGAAGAACAGTGTGGGGCAAAGACAAGAGCACTGACAACAGCATAGGAAGATAATTATAGTTCCCCCATGTATCCCATCAGAAAAGAGGATCTAAGAACTGCACCCAGGGAAGAAATCAGCACCTCGGGGAAGCAAAAATATGTAGAAGATAAAGAGCTGCTTGAAACTGAAAACTGTACTGAGCGTTTGCATGCCTACCGGGTCAACATCTGTAGATCTGAGAAAGGGCTGCAACTGCCCCCCAGTGGAGGAAATATGGCTGCATTTTGCCTCATTGAAAGAAGAGTAAAGAACAAATCACTGATATGCCATCTATGAAGGACAAAATTCCACAAAAAAAGAACATGAGATATATCACACGAAAGACTCCAAGCAATAATGTACCTTTAAAAGTGATTTCATGTAACAATGAGGAAAATATTTTTCCTAAAATTGTTCATCCTAATTATAGAAAAATTATTTAAAATAAGGCCAGGGACTCCTGGGGGGCTCAGTCAGTTAAGTATCTAACTCTTGATTTCAGCTTAGGGGTCATAGGATCTAGCCCCACGTCAGGCTCCACACTCAGCAGGGACTCTGCTTGAGATTCTCCCCCTCTCCCTCTGCCCCTCCTCTCTCTCTCCCTCTCTCTAAAATAAATAAATAAATCTTTACAAGAAAAAAGGTCAAATATTAAAAAAACTACAAACCCAAAGGCAGAATTAAAACCTATGGAAAGCTCCATTATTTTTAACCTGGGATCTTTGCCAATGAAGTAAAGAAAAATAAGTAAAAAGTATAAGAAATGGAAAGAAAAAAAAACAAAATTACCATTACTTAGCATATATTATGATTTTGTACCCAAACCCAAGTAAATATATAAATAATTGTTTTTAATAAGAGTTTAGCAATGTTGCTGGATATAAATCAGCATAGAAAAAAAATCAACTGTCCTCCTGTATACTGGCAATAAAGAGTTAGAAAACTGAAATTAAAAGCATCACAAAATAGCAAACATCTAAGAATAAATCTAGTAAAGATGGGCAAGATCCATTTATTGGGAGATATTTAAAAAGATTTAACAAGTGAGGAGATATACCATGTTCATGGATTAGAAGACTTAATGTTGTAAATATGCTAATTCTCCCCCAAGTTGATTTATGGAATCTATGAAACGGTCATCAAAATTCCAAAAGTTTTCGGTAAGGTATTTGATGAACCTGACTGGGTGGTGTAAATATATGTGTGTGCATGCACACTTTTAAAGAAGAACTAGGTCCTGCTCTATTGGATATCATGATGTGTTATAACACTATACTGGTTAAGAGAGTAAGGTATTTTGTGTATGGGTAGAAAAATGAGTTAATGATAAAGAACAGCAAGACTGAAAACAAAGCCATACATATATGGACTCTGAATCCCCAAGAGACAAAGGTAGCACTGCAAAACAACAGGGAAACAAGGAAAAAATAAAATTGAATTCTAACTTCATATCATAAATAAACAAAATCCATTCCAAGTATTTGAAGACCTAACTGTGCAAAATAAAAAAGGAAAGAGAGCTTTAGAAGACAGTATAAAACATCTTTATGACTTTGGAGCAAGAAGGGATTTCTTAAACAAGTCGCAAATAGTAGCAACCAAAAAGAAAAAGAAAAAGATATATTTGGCTACATTATAATTAGGAACTTCTGTTCCTTACGACCCCACAGAAATAAAAAGGAGAAAACAGAGAACATATTTGCTACCAACATCATAAAATCAAAATTCAAACTCAGAATGGATAAATCTATAAGGAAGAAAATAGAATGGAAATGTCACCAGAAAAGATATTCAAATGACAAATCTATGAGAAGATGCTGAACCTCATTAATAATTAGGAAATGCAAATGAAATCACAGTGAGTCACCACTGAACACCCACCAGATTGGCAAAATACTAAAGTCTGATCATACAAGAGTTATTCAGAACGCGAAGCCTGAAGCCTACACAATGCTGACAGGAAGTCAGAATGGCGTGCCCACCCCCCCACCCCGCCACCCCACGGACAGAAACAATTGAGCATTTGTTCAACAGTGAAGCTAAACGCAGCCATTCCACATCTAAATGTATACATACTTGGAGAAACTTAAGCCCATGGGCGTTAGGATGTATGCAGGAGTTTGTCATGGCAGCGTTTTTCATAAAATACAGAAACTGGAAATAAGTCAAACATCCATCAGCACTGAAATGGATAAAAAAATATTGTTGTATAGTCCCATGATGGAATCCTACCCAGTGATGAAAATGAAGGAACTAAACAAATATAGAATGTTAATAGAAAATTCTAAGACACGTATGACTGAATATACACAGCATAATTCCATTTATATAAATTTCAAAATCAGGCCAAACTAGCTTATTTAGAGATACAAACATAAGTGGTAAAGCTATGAAGAAAATCTGTTAAAACTGGGGTAGAGTTCACCTCCAAAGTGGAAGGGATAAAGCTGTGATACAGAAGATTGATAAGGCTCTACTTCTTGACTCCGGTGATGGTGACACAGGGATTGGCTTTATAAATATTTGCTAAAAAAACATATGTTATCATTATGTAATTTTCCTATGTCTGCTTTATTTCAAAACAACAGTAGGAAATATCCTACATGAAGCAGTAAGAGCGAACTATTACGCAGAAAATCACATCAGTGATGTGCTAACAAATTTGTAAAGATTTCAGAATGCATATTGAAAGGACAAAAAAAAAAAGAACAAATAGTAACAGCAATTTTTGTTGTTGTTGTTAGTGGGGGGTACTATAAAAGAGACCAAAAAAATCCTTATAAAACTTAAACTACTTTTACCATATGATCCAGTAATTGTGCTCCCTTGGTATTTGCCCAAATGAGTTTAAAACATGGCCACACAAAAACCTGCCCATGAATATTCATAGCAGCTTTATTCATAATTGCCAAAAGTTGGAAGCAACCAAGATGTCCTTACATGAATGAGTGGATAAACAAATGTATGCAATACAGCCAGACAATGGAATATTATTCAGTGATAAAAAGAAATGAGCTGTCGAGCCATGAAAAGGCATGGAGGAAATTTAAGTGCATATGACTAAGCGAAAGAAATGAGAAAGCTAAATGCTATATGATTCCAACCACATGAGATTGTGGAAAAGGCAAAACTCTGAAGATAGTAAAAAGATCAGTGGTTACCAGAGGATCAGGGAAGGGAAACAGAAATAAGTAGGCAGAGCACCGGGGATTTCTAGGGCAGTGAAACCATTCTGGATGGTACTGTAATAGTAGCTGCGTGTCATTATATAAATTTGTCAAAACCCATAGAATGTACAACAAAAACCGTGAACTCTCGTGTAAACCATGGACTTCAGTTACGAAGAACATATCAAAATTCCCATCACTTGTAACAAAGGTATCACGGGAATGCAATATGCTAATAATAAGGAACCCTTGGGGCGCCTGGGTGGCTCAGCCGGTTAAGCGTCTGCCTTGGGCTCAGGTCATGATCCCAGGGTCCTGGGATCGAGCCCCACATCGGGCTCCCTGCTCAGTGGGGAGCCTGCTTCTCCCTCTCCCTCTGCCTGTCTCTCTGCCTACTTGTTCTCTCTCTCTCTGTCAGATAAATAAATAAAATCTTTAAAAAAAAAATAATAATAATAATAAGGGAACCCAGAGGAGGAGCAGAGATACAGAGGAACTCTCTGTATTCTGCCTTTATTTTTTTCTAAGTCAAAATCTAAAACATCTCGGGCGCCTGGGTGCCTCAGTCGGTTAAGCGACTGCCTTCAGCTCAGGTCATGATCCCGGGGTCCCTGGATCGAGTCCCGCATCGGGCTCCCTGCTCGGCGGGGAGTCTGCTTCTCCCTCTGACCCTCCTCCCTCTCATGCTCTCTCTCTCTCTCATTCTCTCTTTCTCAAATAAATAAGTAAAATCTTTAAAAAAAAAAAATCTAAAACGTCTCTAAAATAAATAAATAAATTAGCTGATAAATTAACAAAACGTAAGTACATAAACTGCAAAAGGAAAATGTATCAACAGAGTGACGATGTCTTCAAAATAAACCTTATCAAAATGAAAATAGAAAATCTGATAGATCAATAACCATAAAAGAAAGTAGATCTATCAAAGAACTTCTTCAGTGGAAAATGCCTAGTTCCAATGAATTTACAGTCTTGTTCTTTCGAGCTTTCAAGGAATAGATCATTCTGTGTTCCTGCACGGTAACAGGCCTTAAAAAAATGAGTCAAGTGCCCAAATGAATGACCGATACAAAGCTCCCACAATGGAACCTGTTGGTCGAGTCACTGTTGTAAGTGCTTTATTCAAGCTATCTTATTAAATACTTATCCCAATCTTACAGATATGTCCAATTATTACCCCCATTTTGTATTTGAGAAAATTGAGGCACAAAGAGATTAAATAACACGCTCAAGACCACACATCTAGTCAACTGTGGACTGGGCTTTGAGCTCAGTACGGTTCCAGAGTTCTTAACAACCCTACAGTGCAATGTATAAACAGAGGGTCCTGTCCTTCACATACAAGGAGCGCTCATAAAACAATACACACACAAGGAGAAAATGGGCAAAAGACTGTAAAAGTTGTCATAAACCTTTCGAGAGAGCAGTGATAACTCCATGCAATTCCTCCTCCAGGAAGCATGAACTCAAGGAGCAAGCGAGTGAGTGAAGACACAGACAGAAGGAGTGTAGAAATGTTCACAACCTGGGAAGAACTGTCAGTTACGACTCCATCATAAAATGGAAAACCACTTCACATCATGCCATAAGAGTATTTGATGACATAGGAACGTAACAGTAGCACTTTAAGTGAGAGCAGAAGGTTACAAAACAAGACTATTTCAGTTTTGTAGAAAGTGTGTGTGTCATCTACACACATACCTGTAATTTTGTTCCTGATGCATGTAAGTGCACACGTGCACGTGCATGCACACACACACACACACACAGAGACAAGATTGGAGAGAGAGACTCCAAATGTTGACTGTGATTATCCCTGGAAGATAAGACTATGGATTTGTTGTATTCCCTTCTTTGTTTTTTTTTAAGGATTTTATTTATTTATTTGAGAGAGAGAGACAGCATGAGCAGGGGGAGGGCAGAGGGAGAAGCAGACTCCCTGCTGAGCAGGGAGCCCGATGCGGGACTCAATCCCAGGACCCCAGGATCATGACTTGAACTGAAGGCAGACGCTTCACCGACTGAGCCACCCTGGCGCTCCATCCCTTGTTTTTATACATCTTCCACATTTTCTACAAGGTGCATCCATTACTTTCATAGTCAAAATGTTTTGTAAGCCAGGAAAAAAATCTATTTTAGAACAGCTTCCACTCTGAGTTAAGTTTCTAATTTTTTTTTAAGTTTTAGGGTATGACATGGTGAATTCGGTTTTCTGCTAACGCCATCCTGAGTCAGCAACATAGAAGTCAAGAAGAGGATCTCATCACAGAAGGGCTGAGAAGATGGAAAGAAGACGGGCAGACTGTCACAGGAACAAAGTCCCCAGAGCAACAAGAAGCATGTTTCTACTCTGTAAGAGGACTCCTGTGACCTTGGTCGACCAGATCCACACCTGGGGTAAGCTGGGTGACAGACAGGAGCGGAGCCCGTGGGTGCTCCCAAGCACATCAGAACTCTGGCTCCCAACCCCTTGTCTGGGACATACCTCTATGCTGGCACCTCCACTGTGGCCCAGGTTCCAAACGAAAGCTTCTACAGCCTGTGCCCACATGGCATTAACAGAACTCAGTTTACACTCGCGGGTAGCAGTGAGCCCGGGACCCCTAATCGAACCCAGTGAAGGCCCTGCCACAAAACCACTGGAAGAACAAAATAAATCTCTCCCCATTGCAAAGGCAAGCCAGAAGATCCTCACAAGACACGTGTCAGAGACTGAAGAATAATTTTCTAGGCATGTTTGAGACACAGTGGAAAGTGGGGGAGCTAGACAGGTATGGAGGAGCCCTTGGTGTCCCATCTGCCCACATTCATCAGGCTTCCCAAGCAAGGTGGGTCCGAGAGGGATGTGACCCTGTCCCAATTCTGGCCCCTCGCCTCCCCTCTCACTTCCAAAGGGTCTGAAATACCCCTGGAGAAGATGTGACCGTGTATCATAGCATCTGCCAGGTCAGCCAGGACTCACTCCCGTGCCCTCAGCCGCTGTGCCAGATGTCTGGGGGAGACCAGAGCTGAGCCCCCGAGAAGCACCTGGCCATGCAAAACCGGGGAAAGGATCACAACAAGGGTATGGATGAAAACCCAAACTGTCTCTGCTACAGCGAAAAACTCTCCAGTGTCTCACACACACACACACACGAAGTGGGTCAATCCCCAAGCATACCTGGCTGAGGCCTCAAATCTCACCCAGCCCAGGCACGAGGGAGCTCCGGTTCACCAACATGCATCGCTTTGGGAAAACAATTCTACTTCCATGATGGTGGGAAATCACGTTCCTTTCCGACTGATCCAAGAGCATTTCCTGTGGAGGCGAGCCCTGCTGTTCTGGGTCATGAAGAAGCCACTTGAACATACATGAAATACCTGCTCTAGAGCCCAGAACACTAGTTGCAACACAGGACAGGTGCTCAATAAACAAGTTTGCCATTCTTGTTGAGTGCTACTCCAAGGCTGGGTGTATCCTGAGGACAATCAGGGGAGACCAAGCTCTTGAGTACTCATATCCTCCCAGAGGAGAAGAGCTGCCCATAGGAATCACTAGGATGTGAGACAGGAAGGGACTGGGACCCTGAGGAGGAGGCGTAGGAAAATGAAAGAGAGGTGATCGGGGCAGTCTTCCCGGAGACAGCATTTGCAGAAAAGTGAAGTTCTCGGCAGGGGTTGACAAGCCTCAGCCCCTGGGATGGCCAGACCCAGGCCACCACCTGCATCTGTATGGCCCAAGAGGTAAGAATAGTTTTGTACTTTTGTAATGGTTACATTTTAAATGGTTATTTAAGTAATGACATAATATCCTCAATTTTGCTTCTTGGCCAATAAACCGTAGTTTTACGATCTGATTCTTTAAAAATGCCTGCCAAGTCCTCTCACTGAGGCACAAAAAAACCCAGATGGTAAATAAAAGCCATCGCTAATGTTCACTGAGAGCTTGCTGTGGGCTGTGTGTGCTGTACCCTTCGGACACTATTGAAACTTCAAAATAATCCTCTAAAAGGATCTCTTCCCCACTCTTGCAGAGGAGGAAACTGAGTCACGGAGAACTGAGGAACTTGTCCAGAGTTGCACAGGCAGTGAGAGTAGAGCCTGATCCAAAGCTGTCCTCTCAATCACCAACTGAGATGCCTGTCCAGTTCCCTTTGGAGAAAACACATAAGCCATGTGTTTCAGCATAGGACATGGTGTGAGAAAAGCCCGTCTGCCTTGGGGGAAAAGGAGGCAGGGGCCAGAAATGAGAAGCCAATAGAAACAAGCAAATTCTCTCAAGCCCTCAGCTCAGAACGGGCACCTTGGCACTCCACCTTACTCCAGCGGACGCAGCGAGGCATGGGCCGGCCCAAAGTCAAGGGCGCTCTCACCGTTTTTTTTTTTTTTTTAAGATTTTTTATGTATTTGACACAGAGAGAGAGGGGGAGAGCCGGGGAGAGCAAGCACAAGCAGGGGGAGCAGCAAGCAGGGGAGAAGCAGGCGTCCCGCTGAGCAAGGAGCCCGATGTGGGGCTCGATCCCAGGCGCTCTCACCTTTTATGAAGGGAACTGAAAAGTCACACGGCAAAGGGCTGGACCCAAGGAGAGGTGAAGAACTAGAGCAATAATTCAACCAGCTGCGCCAATTATTTTAGGACAATATCCAAGATGCATTTTGGACACTTGCCCGAGTGGACGCTGCTCCTCAGCCCATGTACGTGTTCTCTCCGAGAGTCGCATCTGAGGCAAACTTGTGATGTCATCGCTCACATAAGGGGGGAGGGGTTAATATCTGTACGTAACCCACCACCTTGAAAATGAAGCGGGTCACATCTCCATCTGCCACCTTGCACATGATGTAGGTGGCATCTGTTTAACCCACCACCTGACCCCTTCATTCTGCCACCTCTCCAGCAAGGCCCCCCAGGGAGACCTGAGCAGAGACAGAGAGGAGGCTGAGCACAGGGTCCTGAGAGTGCCCGGCTAGCTCTGCGAGGCCCCGTTCCACCCCACACCGTCCCTCAGGCGCCCCTGCCTGACCCCAGGCCAGCGTTCCTAACTGCTGTGTTCCCTGCCTCCATGACCAAGTCCTCTCTCTCTTCCATATTGCATATCACGGCCCCCCACAGCATCTCTCCCTCCCGCGTCATGCCCGATTCCTCAATCTTGTTTTAACAGAAGAGCAAGGTAAAGAAGTTTCATAGACCAGAGTCACTCGTCACGCACTCAATGAATCAGAGCCACAGTGACTGCTCGAGAGACCAGGGACCCCAACCCATCAGACAGAGCTCTGACGCCAAGGCCAGGGGAGCGACTCTGCGTGGGCTAGCGTGTGCGTGTGCATGCGTGTGCGTGTGTGTGTAAAGAAATAGGCCCTGAAAACTCTTTTTGAAAATGCCTTCCCGGGCGCCTGGGTGGCTCAGTCGTTAAGCGCCTGCCTTCGGCTCAGGTCATGATCCCAGGGTCCTGGGATCGAGTCCCACATCGGGCTCCCTGTTCGGCGGGAGGCCTGCTTCTCCCCCTCCCACTCCCCCTGCTTGTGTTCCTGCTCTCGCTCTCTCTCTCTCTCTCTGTCAAATAAGTAAATAAAATCTTTAAAAAAAAAAGAAAATGCCTTCCCAAATCTTAATAATTTCCAATTCTGGTAATGAATAACTAAAATAATTCGAACCAACCCTTGTGCTGAAGCTAAAAAAAAAGACCTAGACAAAATATTTTTTAAATGTTTAAAGCACTTAAAAATTAACAAGATAGTAAGGGACTCTGAGGCCCAAGTAGGATGGGAGCAAGAGCCCAGAGAGCGGAGGCCAGCACTGGGAGCTGCCTTGCCCTGGGGCATCTGAGATCCTGAAGGAACAGCTGGTGTTCAGATCAGCCTGCTGGGACAAGGGAACGGAAGTCATGCCCAAGGCCCACCCCAGGTGGGAGTCTTATTACCACCCATCTCGCTGAGACCCCAAAGGTCACCAGGGTTCATCAGGGTGAATAAGCAGAGGCACAGCCCCACATCACACGTGTCCTCAACAACCCCTCTTCCCCGCCCAAAACGCTGGGTCCTCCCGATGGCCAGGGGTACCCTACAGAACTGCCGCATTAAGATGGAATAGAATGCTCATTTGTGAAGTGATTGCAGAAGGTCCCTGCTGCTGAATTTCTGTTTTTATTTAAGGATGCACCGTTAGTCATACCTATGATGGCTTTGGTGGCGCGTTTCTGCCTAAGGGAACACGCCATTCCCTTTCTGACAATCGACGCTGTGACACGGTGTCCAGGCTCACACAGCAGCTGACCACGGACCCTGCCTCTGTAAATGCAAATTTGTGAAACGCTGTGTTTATTTAAGCCACTGTACTGCTGAGCAGGAAGCCTAGAGCCAGAAAAGCTTGGGTTCAAATCCCTGTTTTGCCACTTAGAGGCTCCATAGCCACAGGCAAACGGCACGTGCTACCAAGTCTCGTCTTCCTTAGCCATACAATATGGATAATGGGGACGATGACACCACAGACAGGCATGGGGAGATACCAAACGGGAGGCCCAGGGCCCGGCCTTCAGCTATGGAGAGCTGAGGCACTTAGGAAACTATTAGCATTAGCCGAAGTGTGATCCCGGATACCCGAGCTTATGATAGACACAATAATTGTAATGCTGGTAGCCAGTCATAGTAAGAGCTATTGCAAATGGGCCAGAGTTGGCCCAGGAGTCTAGAAGTAATGGCTTCGACCATCCTAAGGTAAGTAATTAAAAGACTAATATTTTTACAAGGGAGTAAGACCCCAAGACTAGCATCACGGGGCTTGTAAATAGAAGACTTGCTCTCTGACTCCAGAGGCCGCCGGGGTCTGTTTGGGAGATAAGAAATGCACACGCAATGTACATGAGCAGTTGGGAGGCCCCACAAGAAAGGAAATGAGATCCTAGTGGGGTTGGAGGCGGGGAAGCGGAAGGGGCCGGGAAGGCAACCCAGGGCTCCAGGAGATTCAGAAATGACTTCAGTTGAGCCAATGGGGAAAAGGTGGCTGTGGATTACTGTGCACTGTGGGGGAGAGGGCAGCTCGGAAAGTTTGCACCCCCAAACGATAAAGGCAAAGGAGAGGCCGGAGAGGCCAGCGGCCGCCCCAGGCAGCCCCAGGGGGATCTGCAGCTGGTATCTGCTCCAGGGGCCTCCACCCTCCCTGGGCCGGCGAGGGAACCAGCAGGAGGGTCTCTGCAGAGCCTCACTCACCCTTGCTGACATCACCACGGGCCACGGGAATGCTGTGATCACCGTTGGCAGCCTTCTCAGAGCTCTTAGTCCTCACGCCTTTTCTGTTGCTATTTTTACCTAAAAAGAAGGACAGAGAGGAATGCCTTTACTTCCACATATGCCAGAGCCCTCCCAGGACGGTGAGAGCTCCACTATCTTCTGCAAAGCAATGTCTGCCCCCTCTGTGTCCCCTGTCCCCGGTTGATGGCACCCTGGATGGACTCTGAGGTGCTTGCTAGAGGTTATAGGAGATGCAGCTTGTGATTGTGAACACCCAGGGAAATAAACACTCCTTCAGAGAGGGAGATAAACCTAAGAGACTCTTCACCGTAGAAAACAAACTGAGGGTCGAGGAAGGGGACGTGGCGGGGGGAGGGAGTAACTGGGTGATGGGCATTAAGGACGGCACATGATGTAATGAGCACTGGATGTTATATGCAACTGATGAATTACTGAACTCTACCTCTGAAACTAGTAATACACAATATGTTAATTAATTGAAATGAAGTAAAATTAAAATAAATTTTAAGAAAGAAAGAAAGAAATACTCTTAATAAAGACAATGTATACCTGTCAGTCGTCACTATTCTAAGGCTGCAAAAATACCTTGTGGTAGTACTTTGACCGCTCTGGGGCCCAGAGTGACACCACACCTAACTAACTGATAACACGGAGCTGGAACTCCAGACTTCTGACCCCAGAGCTAGCGTTTCCCACCATGCTGGGCTCCTCCTTCCAATTCTCTCCAAAGGCCCTGGCTGGGTACCTGGGGGTGGGAGGCGGGGGTGATGCTCCCACCAATAGCAGAGATCCTTTCCAGGGCCTAGGAAGGCTACCTGCTCATGCCCCTGGCCCCTTCAGCTTCCTCTCACACTGAGCTCCCTCTCTCTACTCCTGAAACACCAGCCTCTTTGCAGCCTTCAGCTCATGTGCTGTTCCCTCCTCCTGGAGCACCCTTCCATTCATCTCTGTCTAATTGACTCCTGCTAATTTTGCAAATCTCAGCTCTGGCATCTCCTCTTTTGGCTTTCCTGAACTCCCCACCTAAATCAATGCCTCCTTTGGTGGACTCTGATAGCACCTGTCTTAGGTCGAGTTGCCTTTAAGCAGAGCTTGATGTAGAGGTTCAGCCGGACATGATACACTGGGGGAGGGCTCTAAAGGGAAAGGGGAGGGAGCAGGATGGGGCAGAGGAAGGAGCTAAGTAAGGCTGTCCTCCCCCTCAGCCAGAGGCTGACTCAGCCTGATCCCACGCGGAGCTCTGCAGTGGGAACCACACAGCACTGTCCCCACCTTGAGACCAGAAGCCACCTTTTCTACTGCTGGTTAGCCTCTGCCTACAGATGGACCAACTGGGGCATGAGAACCAGGCTTCCAGGGGCAATGCTCCAGGGAAAGGATGGGCTATGAGCCATCACAGTCAAGACCCCAGCGGCTGGGATAGGGGTGCACCTGCAGGAAAAGGGCTCCTACTGCAGGTGCACCCACCTGTGCTGAGCAACACGTAACATAGGCCAGTCTGCTCGTGAGGGCCGGCACTGTGTCTGGTTTTGCTTACTGCTCTGTCTCTGGAGTCTGGTGCAGAATGAGCTGTGATGAATGAGTGAATGGACATGCTAATGAGTCACTGAATGACAAACTGACAAAAATAAGAGGAGGGGCAGGAGAAGGATACTTAGCTTGGACTTTAAAAAGCAAGTCGAAATACCAAAAACATTTAGTGGACTGTGTGCCAATTAATGAATCATTTCAGTCTGTTCTACGGTCTTCCCCCCCTCCCCACCCAAAAAAAAGATACTTATCAAGAAAACCTTTAATCTTCAAAAAATTCAAAGGCCACGTGGGGTCCAGCCAAGAGTAATGCTCTCTCCATCAACTTCTGGGGCAATGCCTGCTGGGAGTATCATTCAGTTTTCATGTCAGTGTCCCCCTCAGGTCCAGAAAGTCAAAACATCAGAATGTTCAGAAAGGCCAGCGGAAGAGAGCTGACCCAGAGGACCCAGGAGCACCTGACATCAGCCTGGTGTCACCTCAGCATCAGTCCCACTTCTGTGGGTCAGAATGTCACGGCCAGTGATCTCCAAAGACGGCCCCTTCTGAAGGGGCCTGACTAGGGGTCTGCAAAGACCTTGATTGGTCAGAAAAACTGGTGACATCACTTTTAAGAGTGTGGAGTCTGATTTGGCAGAAAGATAAGATGTTAAGGGGGAATAAAGTTTTACAAAACATGTAAGGAAAAAGCCAAAGTTCTGGAAAAGAATGTTCTATCCCAACCCTCCCCAGAAGTTGGCCATTGGTTGCAAGCCTTCTGTCTCCCAGGGCAACCTCTCTGGGGCCTCCGTGACAACACAGGAGAAGAGTCAAAGGGCATGGCCTGGTGACACCCTCAGCCTCACCCCCCTGTGTGCTGGATCCACGCCCGTGACGCACACGCCCCCACGCAGCTCTTGGCAGCCGACAAAGGCCCAGATGCAGATGCAGGGCAGATGTCAAAGCTCTGAGAGTCTCACTCCCCAGGGGACCGGCACGTGGGCAACAGAATCCCCCGAGGGGGTGGCAAAGGAGCAGAAACCACAGGCGGGGCCCTTCCACCTCCTCCAGGGGGCGCCCTTCCAGCTCATGGGGGGGGGGGGCCGGATCTGGTCCCAGCCACAGCAAGGACCACGGGCGTGCCCTCGGGTGACGCATGTCACCTCCCGAGGAGCCATTCCCTCATCAACAAGACAAGCACCTGCTCCCGTGGAAGCTATGGGGAGGAAACAAACAATACATGTCAAGCGCCTCGGGCCGCGTCGGGCCTGCAGCAACCACCCAACAGAAGACAGAGGCTGTCCTTCCATCCCGGATTCGTCATCAAGCCCCCGAGTGGCACAAAGTGCCATCCCAGCTGCTGAAGAATCACGGCTCACCCGCGGGGCCTGATTCACAGTCTGCAAGGCGGCACCTTCACGGGGATGACGACACTGGACCTCGGCAAGTTCCCACTGAGGGCAGGAAGCTTGCAATGAACGTGACTTTACAGACAGGGACACAGGGGTACAGAGGGGGGAAGACACCCACCCAAGGGTCGGCCACAGAGCCAGGAGGCGGCAGAGCGGAGAGCGGACTCCAGGGCGAGGCCCTGCCCAGGCCTGTCCTCTCTCTCGCCGCAAGAAAGGCAGCTCACGGTCGGCAGGGATGAAAGACAAGCGTTCAGTGCAAGAAGTGTGCAGAGAAAGAAATCAACAACTCCATCTGGGCCGCGTGACAAAACCGAATTCCTTAAAAGTAGCAAGCGAGGTGCCGACGCGGGCCACATGTTCTATTCTGGGCGATGGTGATAAACATCATGCTTCTGGGTTGACAGGAAACTATTTTTTCCCCTCTCTGTACAAGGAGCTTACAGTAGCAACCCCACCCCCCCCAGAAACCGAAAAAATTCTTTGCTGCATATTTGCATTTTCCCCAGGAAATTCCAGCCCCACAGCATCTGCTCTCTCTCTCTCTCTCTCTCTCTCTCTCTCTCTCCTGAGGGAATCAGCCCAGGGCCCTAGGCTCCCCTCCTGCCTTGTGCTAAGGAACCCACAGGATAGGAAAGGCCTCGCCCGAGGGGCGCTGCCCGGGAGTGCCAGGTCTCACAGGCCAGCAATCACAGCTTTCTAAAGCACTGCAACACAGGCAGGTCTGCAGAGAACCCTCTGGAGCGAGGGCCAGCAGGACTGCACAGGTGTGGTTGGAAACGCGTGCTCCGTGTGGCTGTTAGCAGGCCAAGGGCCCTGACGCAGGGAGGTATCCAGTTCTGAGAAAGGCAGGCTACCGGTGGAAACAGCAACTGGGGGAGCGGGTAGATCCTGAAAGGCAGGCTGAGTGGTTGAACGAGACGCTTGGCTCCGTTCATCGGTGACCTTGAAGGTCTGGGGTGGAGATGGGGGCATGAGGGCAGTGTTCTCAGTACTTTTTGACCAAGGCCAGGCCAAAATCAACCCATCAACCAATCAGTCTAAAGCTTTCCCCTCCCCGCCTGGCTGTGTCTTCCCTGGGAAACTAGGTGGCCATCCTCTGTTCTTCTGGGCCAGCCTTTTGTGTAGACTTGGGTCTCCCTCAGGGCCCGAGGGAGATGATCTATGCAGCAGCGGACACCTTCCTGACTTGCAACCAAATAAGAAGCCCTTTGCTTTTCTAGAGCCAGCACAGTTAAGAGCAGCAGATGCAGACTCAGGGGGCGCTGGGTAGGGCACCGGGCTCACTGGCCTGTCTCAGTCTGGCTTCCATCTGGAAAGAGCCCGAGACGCAGCCTTCCTTAGGTGCAGACGTGCATCTGGGAAGGGACTTCATGAAGTTCAAGTAAAGAAGTGGAAGGAGAAAGACCTGGAGAAGGAAACTCCAGTAACTCAGGCTGTGTGCAGAGCAGGACCCATGAGGACTCAGCCTGGCTGGGGACTCTTGGGAAGAGGGTAGAAGGTGCCCCCGAACCATGTCCCAGCGCGGGAGGCTGGAAGTTGACCCGTCATACCTCTGGAAGCATGGCTTTATCATCCTTGCCGTGTCATGGTGAGGAAGCCGAGGCTTGGAGAAGTCACCCATGCCCGTGAGCGGCAGAGCCAGATTCTGGTCCCAGCTCTCTCTGAACCCTGAACAAACTGCCAAACAACCACACGTGGTTTGCATGATCGAGCATTCCATAAAAATCTGGGACAGTGGAGTCTTAAATTAACACTCTGGAGGTGTTTTGTGCCCCTCCAACCATTCTATGATGCCTGGATGAGTAGCCAACTGGATGCCAGCCGGTTATGGACACCAGCCCTTCTCCCTGGCCAAGACACCCTAATTTCATGGGTCTCGTGACTGAAGAGTGGCAGCATGGTGGCAGGGACCTCAAAAGGCCACAGAGGGCAGAGCCATTGCTGGAGATGCCAAGCCTGAGTACTCAGGCTCCCTGGCCCCATTATGGATATTGAAAGAGAGCCTCACCTCCACACTCCCACCTCCAGGGGCCCTGGCTACCCTTGGCCCGGCACTGAAGGCACCATCTGCCATGAGATCTGACAGCCATGGACACCTGAGGCCCATGGAAAACATGATGGCCAGTTTTAAGAACCACAGCCTCCAGTCCAGCTTCCCCTAACACAGGAGTGTCTTCATGATCCATGCACAAATCCTGGCTTCGGAACCATGGGCACAGGCTAGGGACTCACCAGCATGAATAGCTGACTTTGGAAAGCATCTTGGAAAGAGAGGTGGTGTCTTAGAAAGCTGCTTGCTGATGCACATCATCAAGCAACCCTTTTTTTTAAGATCTTATTTATTTATTTGAAAGAGAGAGAGAGCATGTGCACGAGCAGGGAAAGGGGCAGAAGGAGAAGCCGACTCCCCGCTGAGCAGGGAGCCCGATGTGGGGCTCTATCCCAGGACCCCAGGATCATGACCTGAGCCAAAGATAGACACTTAACCGACTGAGCCACCCAGGTGCCCCTCAAGCAACCTTTTTTTATTAAATGTCCTTCCACTCAGGATTCTGTAGGGAGTTTATCTGGACAAACACTTCGGATTTAACTCTTCAAGGGAGTGTATAATATCCTGATGTAAAGAGTTCTTGCTATTTGTTCACATGTGATGATAGCACTGTGACTGCTTTTAAAATACATATGAAGGGCGCCTGGGTGGCTCAGTCGTTGGGCATCTGCCTTCGGCTCAGGTCATGATCCCAGGGTCCTGGGATCGAGCCCCGCATCGGGCTCCCTGCTCTGCGGGGAGCCTGCTTCTCCCTCTCCCACTCCCCCTGCTTGTGTTCCCTCTCTCGCTGTGTCTCTCTCTGTCAAATAAATAAATAAAATTTTAAAAAACTATATTAAAATACATATGAAATCTTGACAAAAACATTCTCCTGATCCTCAGGCTCCAGCTTGGCCCAAGAGAAGACGTTTCCATCCAAAGGCCAAACACAGCAAGACACTCTGAAGAGTGACCAGGCAAAGCTCAAAAGTGAGGCCCTTTCCAGCAACTGGCCTGCAGCACACAACAGAAGGGCTTTGTTTACGACCACATATGCTCAAATAACAAGTCTTTGGTTCCTTCCCCCAGTGGCTGGGGCACAACACACTACAAAACGCAAACTCGCTCATTCCGGGCACAGACATCCAAACAAACGTGGCTCGCCGCCCACTCTGCAAATTCCACGGGCTCAGGACTATGCACCAGGCCTGAGGGTGTAATGCGGGCGTGCCCATACTCAAACAGTGGCGCATTCTTGCCAATCCTGGAAGAAAGCACCAAATAAACAAACAAGCAGGAACCCAAAAGTAACCCAAGGCCCAATGGGGGCAGGGGGCGGGGAGAAAAAAAAAAATCTTCAGATCACCTATTTAGAGTCTTGTTTATTAGCCAGTTTGTTTCTTACTACCACTTGGGAGGGAAAGGGTAAATGACTTATATTAACCATGGTTTACTCTCTGTTCCATTTTATTCTCTACCAAAAGCATGGCCACAAACCAAGCTCGTCAATTTGGAGATGACATACAAGGTAAGTACACCCCAAATCCACCCACATGCCAAAAATGTGCTCCCTATCTTATTCTTCATGCTGGGATAATGGAAAGCAGGGACCTGGGCCTCAGTCTCTGGGTCCCAAAGCAGTCCAACTGCAAAGACCTAGAAACTATTGAATTTGGCTGGCAACAGCTGAATAAATGGAAGTAGAAAGAAGCAGGTAGTCAGGTCTCTACAAGAAAGAACACTCTAGCAATCAGTACTGCTCATCCAATGAACATGGTGGGAGGAGCCCATCGGTGGAAGTGTGTGAGCAGAGACTGGGTAGCCCAGGGTTAGAATCCTACAGTGAACAAGAATTTGCATGTAATGACCACGTGGTTTCCTCCAAGTTCTGAAATTCTGGGATTAACTGATGTTCACAATGAGGACCTCAGAAACTGTCCGATAGTGAGTCCCACACAACCTCAAAAAGAGAGGTCCTCAGGGGTGCCTGGGTGGCTCAGTTGGTTAAGCATCTGCCTTTGGTTTAGGTCCTGGGATTGAGACCCACGTCAGGCTCCCTGCTCAGCGGGGAACATGCTTCTCCCTCTCCCTCTGCCCCCCACTCGTGCTTGTTCTCTCTCTCTAGTGCTTGCTCTCTCGCAAATAAAAATAATAAATAAATAAATAAATAAGAGGTCCTCAGTTCTGTATCCTGATGCGAAGAGTGATTCCAGGAATCTGTACATGTGATAAAACTGCAGAGAACACACACACACACAAACACACACACACACAGACACACGTGCACATAAAAACTGCTGAAATGTTTAGTATGTAATCTAGTTAATAGTACTGTACCAATGTCAATTTCCTGTTTTGAGACTGTATAGAGCAGCAATCCTCAACCCACTGGGGACATCTGCATCTGACAATATCTAGAGACATTTTTGGTTGTCACATCTAAGAGGAGGGTGCTACTGGAGGCCAGGGGGTTAAGACCAGGAAGGCTGCTAAACATCCTGCAATGCACAGGACAGCCCCTCCATCCCACCCCCACAGCATACACAACTGGCACAAAATGTCCATACTGCCAAGGTAGAGAAATCCTGTACTATAGTTCTAGAAAGCGTTATCATTGGGGTACACAGGACCTCACTGTACTATGTTTGCAATTGCCTCTGAGTCTATAATTGTTTCAAAATAAAAGAATTTAAAAATTCTTTAAAAGATCCCACTCTGTTGAGCATATCAGAGCTCCACTTCTCCAGGAACCTGTCAGCCCCTCATGGAAAAATGCAATGGTCTCAGTTAACGAAAGGATTCAGCTGCCCAAGCCACCTCCAGGAGAATGTCAACATGGGCCATCCACTGCACATTTCTGTGGTGGCATTAAGGAAGAGCCACAGGTCAGGGATAAATTCACACTAAGATCAAGTCCCCAGTGTCCTAGGTTCCTTAAGCAAACCTTCCTCTGGGATTAAGACAAGACTCCTTCCAGAGTCTGCCACACAGAACATTTGCCTTCCATCTTCCCTTGAGCCAGACCTTGATGCAAGACAAGAGCTATCTGAAAAAGATGTTATAGTCTATAAAGACAAAGCAATTAATTGACCTTTAAATTAGCTATATACACATTTACCTTCTTATCCATCTCTAAATCCAACCCCTCACTCCCAGGTTAGTCCTGCAGAGCCTAATGCGTAGCATGCATCATCCACCCCGTGGAGCCAGGTCCGGAAGCCCACACTACACACCCCAGACTGCTGTACAAGGTTCCTTCCTCCATCGATGTCTCCCCACGACCTGATGACCAGCTGCATGTGAGACAGTCCGATGCAGGAATGAATTTTCTCAGCACAGTGTCACTGAATACAACTACCACTGACTCCCCTGATCGAGTCATTCTTAAACCAGTCTCCTCCACTTAAGAGTCCAGGGTGAAACACACAAAAATAGACTCAAAATGGATGAAAGACCTAAATGTGAGACATGTGACCTAAATGTGAGACAGGAGTCCATCAAAATCCTAGAGGAGAACACAAGCAGCAACCTCTTCGACCTCAGCCACAGCAATTTTTAAAGAATTTTTAAATTCTTCTTCCTAGAAACCACCAAAGGCAAGGGAAGCAAGGGCAAAAATGAACTATTGGGACTTCATCAAGATAAAAAGCTTTTGCACAGCAAAGGAAACAGTCAACAAAACCAAAAGACAACCGACAGAATGGGAGAAGATATTTGCAAACGACATATCAGATAAAGGGCTAGTATCCAAAATCTCTAAAGAACTTATCAAACTGAACACCCAAAGAACAAATAATCCAGTCAAGATATGGGCAGAAGACGGGTGCATGGGTGGCTCAGTTGGTTAAGCGACTGCCTTCGGCTCAGGGCACTATCCTGGAGTCCCTGGATTGAGTCCCCGCATCGGCCTCCCAGCTCGGCAGGGAGTCTGCTTCTCCCTCTGACCCTCCCCCCTCTCATGTGCTCTCTCTCTCATTCTCTCGCTCTCAAATAAATAATAAAATCTTTTGGAAAAAAAAAAAAAAAGGGCAGAAGACATGAACAGACATTTTTCCAAAGAAGACATCCAAACGGCCAACAGACACATGAAAAAGTGCACAACATCGCTCAGCCATCAGAGAAATCCAAATCAAAACCTCAATGAGATATCACCTCACACCAGTCAGAATGGCTGAAATTAACAAATCAGGAAACAACAGATGTTGGCGAGGATGCAGAGAAAAGGGAACCTTCCTACACTGTTGGTGGGAATGCAAGCTGGTGCAACCACTCTGGAAAACAGTATGGAGGTTCCTCAGAAAGTTGAAAATAGAGCTACCGTATGACCCAGCAATTGCATTACTGAGTATTTACCCCAAAGATACAAATGTAGTGATCCGAAGGGGTACATGCACCCCAATGTTTATAGCAGCAATGTCCACAATAGCCAAACTATGGAAAGAGCCAAGATGTCCATCAACAGATGAATGGATAAAGAAAATGTGGTATATATATACAATGCAATATTATGCAGCCATCAAAAAAATGAAATCTTGCCATTTGCAACAACGTGGATGGAACCAGAGGGTATAATGCTAAGCAAAATAAGTCAATCAGAGAATGACATGTATCATATGACCTCACTGATAATGAGGAATTCTTAATCTCAGGAAACAAACTGAGGTTGCTGGAGTGGTGGGTGGTGGGAGGGATGGGGTGGCTGGGTAATAGACATTGGGGAGGGTATGTGCTATGGTGAACGCTGTGAATTGTGTAAGACTGTTGAATCACAGACCTGTACCTTTGAAACAAATAATACATTATATGTTAAAAAAAAAAAAAAAAAAAGAAGACAGTAGGAAGGGAAAAATGAAGGGGGGGAATTGGAGGGGGAGACAATCATGAGAGACTATGGACTCTGAGGAACAAACTGAGGGTTCTAGAGGGGAGAGGGGTGGAGGGATGGGTTAGCACAGTGATGGGTATTAAGGAGGGCACGTATTGAATGGAGCACTGGGTGTTATACGCAAACAATGAATCATGGAACACTACATCAAAAACTAATGATGTAATGTATGGTGATTAACATAATAAAATAAAATTAAGAAGAAAAAAAAAAGAGTCCAGGGTGGAGGGCTCCACTGGCCAAACACCCAAAAACATGGGGGAAAAAGAGGACAGGAGTTTTGAGTTGGGATAAATGTCCCACTTTGCTTGTCCTAGGTGGTGGGCTCTTAAAAACCCACACAGATCATTAGAAAGAGTGGCAGGCCTGGGGAGGCAGCTATCCCAGGAGGCCTCGAAGCTGAGTCTCTGGAATTTCCAAGAACCTTTTTCCAGTTTGGGGATTAGCAATCCAGCCCTCAGCACAACTGTGATCCCTTTTTCAAAGCCCCCCAAGTTCTGTGCTGTCTACAGGGGCAGGGGATTACCTGCGCTCTCTACTCCCAGGACCTCACCCAGCACCTGGCGTTGAACAGGTTCTTGGTAACCACCTGCGGAACGAATGAACGGCTCACAGATGGACTAGCACAACCATCAGCTGACACACCGGAAGCTTTTGTGGAAAAGCTGAGGTCATGTGCTATGGTGAGCGCTGTGAATTGTGTAAGACTCATGAATCACAGACCTGTACCCCTGAAACAAATAATACCTTATATGTTAATTAAAAATAAGTAAATAAAGAGTAACTACCTTAAAACATTTTGAAAAATTAAAAAATAATAAAATAAAATAAAGCACCTGACCAAGTAAAGAGAAGTAGCAGGTGCGGGCGTCCTTTGCAGATGAAGACACCAAGTCCCAGGACGCTGAGTGCTGAGCTCCCAGACCTGGGTATGAAGTATGGTCTTCAGACTCAGTCTGGGGCTTCTTCCACACTCCCCCCAGCAAGTACCAGAACCCCACATACGTGTCTCCCACCCACCATGCCCAGTACTGCGCTAATCACAGCAGATACCCAAAACCAAAAACACATGCAAATCTGATTCAAACTACCAAACAAGAAAGGCCTTGGGTTAAAAATAAGCACAGAAGGGCTTTCAAATCTCCTAAGCCAGCAAGTGACACTAAGTTACTTAAACTGTCAGCGCCTACGGTCCCTCATCTGTAAAATAAAAAGAACACCCACCCCTCAGAGCCACTGGAAGAATTAGACGAGACAGTTACCCATGAAGCTCCTAACAGGGTCCCAGCAGACTTTCTCCAAACAGGACTGTCTCTTCATACTCCTGCTATTAAACCGCTGGGGTTTTACACATCTTAGTTCCCATAATTCCCCAGAAGATACTGGAAATTCTGGATGGTTCTGTTGGGGGTCACACAACTCACAGAACTGCCTGCCCATTGGCAGAGTCGCTCACAACCTGGAGCATGGCAGGATGCGCCCCCACCTCCACACATGTGCAGAGCGGCTGCTGAGATGGGTCCACACATTCAAGAGATCTGTGTCCCCACCTCCTCGCCTCTCCCGCTGCCTCCTGCTGACTTGCTGAAGAGTTGAACCAAACAAAAGCAATTCCTTCCATGCCAGGAGCGGTGTAATGGAGCCACCAGCATGTATCTCCTTTCAAGGAAGGCCATCACAGGGCCAGAGAATTTGGCTACAATCCTGCTCACTCCCCAGTCCTGAAATCCTAGGACCCTCTGCAATTTGAGCAAAGAACATTTGGAACAATTAAGAGAAAAGTCTCCCCTTCACAAGGAGTGAAGCCGAATGGAAGTCATTTGCCAAGACAGGGCTGGCAGAGACGCATGGATGGGAGAAGGGTGTGCGGACGGATGGAAGGCGGGCACTGCAGGCTGCCAGGCCCCCTGGGCTTTCCCTCCGTCTGCAGCCCGCCCCCTCTCCACGGAGACAGGAGCCCCCCCAGCAGAGGCTCTGCCCGCCCCCGGCCCGGCCCAGCCCCCCCAGCAGAGGCTCTGCCATCCTGCCCCACCTGGGCAGAGGATTCCAGGGACCCCCAGAAAGCGGGAGGGAGGGAGCTGAGAGGGGCGCTGGCTGGGTAAAGGCCCACTGCTGAGTTTCCCCCCAGAAGGCCGTCGTGCCAAAGCCCGCCAGCCCTTCACGTGGCCAAACCGTAAATTCACTCCCAAGAAGTGTAGCAAGACTAGGGGTGTCGGGCGGAAAGAGCCTCTGCCCAGCCCATTTCAGACCTGGGCCACCAGCTCCGCAGGCAGCTTCCGTACTCCGCCTCCACCTGCGGGGAAACGCCGACCGGTGTCTGTCCGGGAAGTTCCGAGCGGCCAGAGGGATGCGCGACGCAGTCCCCAGGGAGGCGGCGGGGGGCGGGGGGGGGCGCGATGGCTGGGTTCGCGGGCTCTGGCGTCGCCGACACACAGGCCTGGAAGCCAGCTGTCCCCTCAGACCAGCCAGCCGCTGGGAGAGGCGCGCGGCCACGGGCGCCCCCTCGGGCCGCCCCGCGCGCAAAGTTCCTTACCTGGTGGACGCGTCTCCGGAGCCAACTTGTCCCTCTTGGGCGCTTTCTTGGGCTTGGTCGCCTTCTTGGGCGGCCTGGGCTCCGGCGGGCGCGGCTCCCGCTCCCCGTCCCCGGTCCCCGCGGGCAGCGGCGGCGAGAAGGGCTCGGGCTCGGGCTCCCGGCGCGCGTAGTAGGGCTCCCGGCTCCAGGTCTCCTGCACGTAGTAGTCCGGGGCCTGGAGGGCTGCGCCCTGGGCGCCCACCCCGGCCAGGACCACCGCCAGCAGCGCGAGGGCCAGTGCCAGCGCGGCGGCCCCCCGGCGGGCCATGCCCGCTCGGCCCCGCGCCCCGGGCAGGGTCACGGGCCCCGGGAGCGCCGGGCGGGCCGCGGGCGCGGG
>NW_023270265.1:46102121-46106363 GCF_011800145.1 Mirounga leonina
GTGTGACCCGCCCGCGGGGCTGGGCCGGGCTGCGCTGGGCCGGGCCGGGGGCGGGCAGGGGCGCGCCGAGGCGCGGGGCGGGCGCAGGGGGCCGGCCCCGCCCTCCCGTCCGCCTCCCTCTCGGCCCGGACCCCGCGGAGGCCGGCCCCGGAGGCAGGTGTTCGAGCCCTCTCCGTCCCATCGGCCGTCTCCAAGCCTTGTCCCGTCCCGCTGCCCCGACGCCGGCCGGTGAGCTGCCCTGCTGGGCGCCGGCTTCCCCAGAGTCTCAAAGCTTTGAGTTTCCATCCCGGAGGAAGCGCGAGCGGCTTCACAGGTTGGAGGAGCGCGGCCCGCCAGGAGAGACGATTTGCCCAATGTCCTAAAGCCAGTTAGGGGCCGAAGCCTAGCCCCCTGCCTGCTGATCGCTGCTCTGTCCCTGGCTCCACACCAGACACGGTTCTCCACTGACCGTACAAACCTTTCGCTCAACTTGACCATGATCCTATTTCAGGAACTGTGAAGAAGGGACTCCTGAGACCCCAGGTCCCCAGGGCTCCAAGAAGTAAAGTTTCCGTGAGGGCGGGGGCCCTGGTGACCCTGGAGGGCCCCAGCTCCTGAGACGGGGACTCTGTTGGACAAGAGAGACAAAGCGGAGCTACCCTAGGGCTGCCGTACTTGGAGTCACAGAGGTCATTCGGTTCATGCAAAGAGCAGGCTCCTGCGGGAGCGTTTTCTAGTTGGGCAGGCAGGGAGCTCAGTCACCTTTGAAAAAGTACCTTCTGTCCTTGGACAACTATGTTTTGGTCCTTCAGGCTGGGATCGCGGAAAGGAAGCCTGCTTTGGTTTCCTCTTGCTGTTGTAACAAACTCCGGCAAATTTAGTGGTTTAAAACAACTGCTTGCAGTTCTGCGGGTTAGAAGTGTGAGCCGTGTCCCTAGGCTAAAATCAGCGGGGCTGCATTCCCCAGTGGAGCCTCTGGGGCAGAACCTGCCTCCAGGCTCCCATGGGTGCTGGCCCAGTTCAGTTCCGCCACGTGGGAGCACCCAGGTCCCGAGTACTTGCTGGTTGTCAGCACCCTGCTCTTGAATGCCCCTGACTGCCTGCATTCCTTCTCCTGCTTTCCATGAGTTCTAGTAGCTTCTCCCTGGTCCTTGTATGGGGGCCGGACACCTCAGCCAGCACTGGCATGCTGAGTGCCCCCCACCTCCGCCATGACTTCAAACCTCTCCGACCTCCCCTTCTGCTACATCTTTCCTCCTTCCTTCTGGTTGGAGGAAGGGCTCCTGGGATTAGATGGGCCCACCCAGATCATGCAGGATAACCCCCTCTCTTCAAGTAACTTCAGTCCCATCTGTACAATCCATTTTGCCATGTAACCCATTCACAGGTCCCTAGCATTCGGCTAGGGGGGTCTTTGGGGGCCATTCTGCCTACCCCAGGGACGGACTGAGCCTCGACCCTAGATCAGGCTATCCCCTTCCCAGTCCTTTGGGCCCTGATATCCCAGGAGACCACTGAGCTGAGTCTGGGCATCCGGGCACAGCCTCCCCATTTCCCTGGAGTCTCACTTTTGAGCCCACACAGTGGGCAGGGCTTGGGTCGGGCCAGCTGCCATCCTTTACACCGGCCTCTCCATTTGCCACCTCGTTTTCTCTCATTGTCCTCCAGCAGGCCGCCAACCGGGCCATCCATTAGCGCAGGTCTTCTGGGGTCCCAGGCCGCAGACCAAAGAGAATGGCCAGAGTGAGAACAGGAGGCTACAGGCTGAGGCAGGGCCCTGCCCTGTCTCCAAGGGCCAGGAAGCCTTGGGCCTATCAACAGCCCCCACACCTGCCGAATATCCTGGAATCCAGAGCCAGCAGAGGTCTCCAGAGTGATGGAGGAGAAGGGTCCCCTTCCCTCCCTCCACTCTCCACGTAGGCCTGCTCTGGGCCCTGTTCATGACCCCCTGTGGATCCTGGCCCACCCTCGCCTATGATGTATCCCCAGGGCTCAGCCTTGCTTTTTTCTGAAGCCGGGCCCTCCCGACAACAAAACAGGGCTGCAGTTCCAAAGCTTCTGCAAGTGGTGCACTCAGGAGTTGCAGCTAGCTACAGGAAGCACAAGCAAGAAGATCGCCTAGAATCCTGGCCAGAAGGGGCCAAGAGCCCACCCAGACAGGGTGGCACCGTGCACCACCTCCGTCGGAGCCCCCAGAGCCTGCTAAACATGCAGGTGCCCGGGCCCCACCCCGGACTTCCAGAATCTTTTGAGAGGAGGGATTGAGCACGGGCATGTCCAGGAAGCTCCTCAAATCATTCTGATACAGTTAAAACTTGAGCCTGACCTTCTCTCTCCCATTTTACAGAGGAGAAAACTGAAGCCCAGACTCTCCCAAGGACACAGAGCAAACTACAGACAAGACTAACGTTTATCCAATAATTAAAGTCAGGTAATATGAATCTTGGTAACCCCAAACGCATAAGTCCTAAAAACATTTTACTTTCCTGGCACCTCTTAGGCAAATAAAATAACATACACCTACCCTGCAGTGTCTGGTAAACGTTCAGAGAATGCCCCCACTCAAACGTGAGTCTCAACACATCCCTAAAATCAGGAAACAAATCCCACTAATCACAGCTCTCCCTCGTATGGCTTGCTTGTTTGTTTTCCACAGAAAGACACATAATTAAAGCAAGCAGAACAAAGAGAACAAGAATTGATTGCATCGATGCCAATTCTCCCAACACATTAGCAGCCTCCTGCAAGGCTCCTGGAGCTGCCTTGTCTCCCTCCGATTCCCTCCCTCTGGGGCTGCTCGCCTGGAAATGGGCTGGGCACAGCCAGCGTTCATGAACTTTAGAAAGACAGGATGGCCAAGCTTACTCATGCTCTTCATTCCCAAGCCTCATCCTGCTTCTCAACCCAGCCATCTTCTGCCCCGGAGGCTCTGCTCATCCTTCAGCCCCCCAGATCAAGACTTTGTCCCATTTATGCTTTACCTTCTACTGCATCTGACCCCTCAGGAAGTCCTAGCGCTTCTTGCGGCACATTTTCTTGAATTCACCTCTTCCTCCGTTCCCTCCGGCAATGGGAACAATGTTCCCATTGTTCAGAGCCCCGAGCCAGATTGTTGGAACACGCGCTCAGCAGGCCTCCTTGGCTTGGCCTCTATGACTTGCTGTACGCCCCACAGGAGAAGCTACCGGGCTTTCTCCCTAAGACACCCATTTTTTTTTTATGAATTTCTTTTTTTTTTATTTCTTTTTTTTTATTCTTATGTTAATCCCCATACATTACATCATTAGTTTTAGATGAAGTGTTCCATGATTCATTGTTTGTGCATAACACCCAGTGCTCCATGCAGAATGTGCCCTCCTCAATACCCACCACCAGGCTAACCCATCCTCCCACCCCCCTCCCCTCTAGAACCCTCAGTTTGTTTTTCAGAGTCCATCGTAAGACACCCATTTTATAATGTTGCTGTCCTACTGAAGAACAGAGTGCTTACCAATCCCACATAATCCCTCCACGTAGGATTCAGGTTCACCTGCTCACCCACACTTGGCTCTCCTGGTTCACCCATGGCCCCAGACAATAAGGCATACTCTTCATTTCCCCTCACACGGTGTCTATAAGCTCTTTATAAACCAGCAATTAGGGGCGCCTGGGTGGCTCAGTCACTAAGCGTCTGCCTTCGGCTCAGGTCATGATCACAGGGTCCTGGGATCGAGCCCCGCATCGGGCTCCCTGCTCAGTGGGAAGCCTGCTTCTCCCTCTCCCACTCCCCCTGCTTGTGTTCCCTCTCTCGCTGTGTCTCTCTCTGTCAAATAAATAAATAAAATCTTTAAAAAAATAAAAAAATAAAAAATAAACCAGCAATTATTCCAACCTGCTAATTTTACATCCTCCACAGAAATAAGAGAGCACAAGAAAGACAGAAACTTCTCAATAAACTCTTGCTGCACGTCTAATCTTGGCTAAGGGTTTTTTGTGGCATCGTCAAAGAGTGCTGCTTTCTGAGATCTTCTTGTTCTCAGTCTAATAATTTGTTTATTTAGCTCAAGTCTGGAATCCTAACAAAGGGCTTTTGGCATTTCCCGAGAGTGTAAGTGGAGCTTGGTAAAGTGTTAACTTTTATTGGACGTTCATCATGCTATAAAACCAAACCTTCCAGCTGGGGACAAACTCAGAAACCAAAATGGCAGCTCAGGATCCCTCCTGGTCTTTCTGACTTTTTCAAATGGTGTCCTTTAAAGTCAACCCATTGTTTGCTTCACTTGG
>NW_023270265.1:46106373-46144753 GCF_011800145.1 Mirounga leonina
TTTCAAATGGTGTCCTTTAAAGTCAACCCATTGTTTGCTTCACTTGGGAATCTGTTTCAAATGGTGTCCTTTAAAGTCAACCCATTGTTTGCTTCACTTGGGAATCTGTTATGGGCATTTCTATTGAGCAAGTTAAGCCTGTGTTTATTTACTCATCCATTTGTTCCTGAGACTCAGGATTCCATTAAGCCAATTTCTGTTACAAAACATAAATCTGTACTTGTCAAATAATCCTCAAACACCTTACAGAGCTAATAATTTTTCAAATATTTATGAGCTGCACAGCAAAGATTTATGTTAAGCTGCTTGACAAGGAACAATAGAGTATACAGGTCCAGAGAACATTCTGTTGAAACAAATGTTGTCAAGACATCAATACTTTCATAGCATTTTTCATAACGGACTTTCACACCTGCTCATTTCCCTAATTATCCCAGAGACTTTTACACTCAGAGAGAATGAAGACGGAATTATGGGTTTGTTTTTTTTTTAAGATCAGTAATTTGAAAAATTAGCTGCTATATAAAGAAAAATACATGCTCAGGCACAGTCGTTGCTAAAAATATAATCTTGAGATAGATGCTCACAGAGAGAGACACTAAGTTGTTATGGCAACTATGATTATAATTACGAAGCTGGAGGGTTTTTCCCGTTCATTACTGTGTTGAGATGAGGTGGTTTAAATGACAGTGTCCTTTGTAATGTCCTCAGTCTCATTACTACATAATTACCCATTTCATATTTAATTTTCAACATGTTTGTTCTTACTCCTAGGCTCTGTAGATTCGGCATCTTCTGACAGAGGCTTATTCTTAGTTCATGGGTCCCCCTGCAACCCAGATCCCTTCTTCACTAGTGCCTCTGCTACTGTGATTTCATTTTCATTTCAACCTGGGGAAACTGGCTTTGGCTTGAGAGATTCCATTTGTAAACATAAAATGCTGTTGTGAAACTGTTAAGAAACCAAGCCCATGGACACCTGGGGAGACACCGGACTCAGAATAGCCAGGCGCTGCTCACCAGCCCCAGAGAGCCAGCATTTCCTGGTCACCTACTATGTGCAAGACAACTAGCAGATACGACCGCATCTAAGTTTTATGCTGGTTTTTGTCTGTTTGCACCCGGTCCAATCTCCATCCCTCTCAGCCCTCAGCATCCTGGAGGTTGACCCTCATGGGCTGAGTACCCCCGCCCTCTGGTTTCTGACGGGCTATGATCAATGGAAGGTGCCAGCAGGAGAGAGGAGAGAGAGAGATCTGGGTACTTCGTCCCTTTTCCTACAACCCTTCCCCATCCCTCCCTACTTTGGCCCCAGGGGTCCCGGGGTGGCTGCATCTTTTTTGCTGCCTTGAAACCCCCCTCCTCAGCTCGTTTTTGCAGGCTGGTGGGTGGTGTTAACCTTAAAAAATAAAACTGACAGTTATGTCACCAACCAAGGGTAGGTTTATTCAGGAATAGCAGAGAGTTGCAACCTGGAATCAGCTATGGCAAAAGCACAGGCAAGTCCAGAGAACAAAGGAGAGGAACACTCTTTTATAGAGGAAAGGGGGATGTTGGGAGAGCTGTTATTTTTTTTTTTTAAGATTTTATTTATTTATTTGAAAGAGAGAGAGAGAGAGAGCACGAGCAGGGGAAGAGGGAGAAGCAGGCTCCCCGCCGAGCAGGGAGCCCGATGCGGGGCTCCATCCCAGGACCCTGGGATCATGACCTGAGCCTGAGGCAGACGCTTAACCGACTGAGCCACCCAGGCGCCCCGGGAGAGCTGTTATAAACAAAATGTCCATTGGGGTTTTGAATTAGGGTGGCTTTTCATTGGCTGATTTGTGGCCATCTCTCATTGGTTGAGCTGTTGCCACAGGAGAAGGAAAAACTTTCTTCCTCCTGCTAGGTAACAAAGTAGTACCCACCTGGCAAGGTCTGTCTCTTCCTTTTGGATTTGCAGTTGAGGACAAGTGGTGGGGCGTGAGTGCTCCCCCAGTCGGCCCCCAACTCCATTTTAGGGAGGACTCCCTTTACTAATATTCACAGCAGTAATGACTTCCTGCAGGCTTAAGCCTGATGTCACTAGTCTCTGGTGCCTCGGTATCCCATTTTTGTCTCCTCAATCCCGCCGTGCATCCAGGCTTCATTCAAGTCACTTCATCTGTGTGTGCCTCTGTTCCTGCTGGGTCCCTGACTGACACAATCCTCCCCAGGCCTCGTGAGGGGAGAATTACTCTCCTCCATCCTGCAGCAGAGGGAACCAGAAATAGTCCAATCATTTGCTGATAGTCACCCCCTTAACAAGTGATTGAATCGGGAATTTAAGCTCCAACTGTCCAGCTGCAAAATCTCTGCCTCCAGTATGCCCTTCACAATCTCAGGGCCAAGGAAATCCTGGCCCACCACATGGTCCAAGAAGCACTCAGCCGAGTGTGGAGTAAGAGTGTAGCACAAGCCCCAGGTGCTGGTCATGAGGGGCTCTAGTGGGGGTGGCTTTCACCCAGCAAATCTCTAGTCCTTCCTTCCAATGGGATTGCTTAAGATCTAGGTTCCTCAAATTCAGAAATTCTGGAGCTGCTCCTGTGGTCACCTAATGCATGAAGAGAAGGAGAGCAATCTTTTCATTTGCATGAAGAGAAGCTCAATGCAAAAGGCCAAGAAGCTAAGCCTAGGAAGAAACTGCCCTGTCCCCCAGCCCACCACTACCATGTTCATGGGGCTGCCACACTCTGGCCCAGAATCAGAAGAAAGGGTTTAGAAAGCCTGAAGCTCAGGCCTTCCCCTGTCTCTCCCCGCTGTCAGGGTGCAGGGCTGTCTAAAACACCAATGCCAAATGCAGTTGGTCCACAAACTCGGGGAGGCCCTAGGGATGGCAAAGTCAACCTATACCTACCTGTAGCCCGTTCTCAGGCAACCAAACCCCAAACCAGGAGTCTCACTGCAGTTTCTGTAGGAGAACATCCCCTCATCTCCCCACATCACCGAGCTTGATAGCATAGAGACTAAAAATATAATAAGAAAGTAATGTGAATTTAGCAAGTTAAAAAATTTAATAAATTCCTAGAAAAAATAAAAAAATGCCAAAGTTGACACAAGAGAGAACCCAAACAAGAGAGAACCCAAAGTTAAAATGGGAGTCAACTAGTCTTTATAAAGTAGTTCCAGTGGGTTTACAAATGAATTTGCCAAATTTTTTAAAAAGCCCAAATTCCCATCTTACGGAAGTTTTATTCTGGGAAACAAAAAAAGTGAAAGCTGCTTAAATCGTTTTATGTGGCTAATGTAATCTTGATTCTAAAATCAGAGAGTGGCAACATAAGACTATAATGGGCTCATTTCATTATGAACATAATGAACAAAAAATCCTTAAGTCAAATATTAGCTAATTGAATCCAATAGTTTATTTTTATATATGGTACAAGGAAGACAGTCTTGTTTTAGGAACACAAGGATAGTTCAACAGAAGAAAAAAAAAATCTATGTAATTCATCACATCAACAGACTAAAAGACAAAAATTATATGATTATATGAATCAATGAATCGTCAATAAAGTATCTGAATCAGAATAGCATTTCTTAAAATTCAACACCCATTTAGGGAAGAAACCCTTAGCAAACTACAAATAAAAGGGAAGTTTCTTATCTTGATAAAGGCTATATACCAAAAATCCACAGCAAACATGATAAGTAATGGAGTCAAGTTAGATGCATTCTCTTTAAGACTGGATTCAAGGCCAGATGTCCACCATCACTGTAATTACTTCTTATGGTTCTAGAAGCTGTAGGCAATGCTACAGGGAAAGAAAAGGACAGAAAATGTGTACATATAAGAAGGAAAGAGAAAAAAATCTTTATTATTAGAGATTAATAATCTTATCATTTCTCCAGGAAAGACCATTAGAATCATCAGACAAAATAAAACATAGTTTTGCAAGATAGAATAATAAAAGATAAATTTTTAAAAAATCAGTAACATTTCTCTACACCAATAATAACAAACCAGAAAATATAATACAAGATAAGATAAATTCACAATATTAGCTAATCAAAGCTGGAATTATTTTGGAATTTGTCTAACCAAAAATACAGGGGCTCTGCAAGGAGGCAGTCTTGAAATTTAATAAAGTACATGGAAAATGTCCTGAGCAAATGGCAAGATACTCCATACTCTTTCATGGCCTACTTAGCATCTATAAAGATTCAATTCTCCCCCCCCTCAACACACACACACAGCACCACACACACAAATTAATCTAGAAATAAAATAAGTAAGTTATATGCAAGAAAAAATCCATTTGGATTTTTTTGAGAAATTCAATAAGCTTATTTTAAAATATATATGGAAGAAAGGAGTCCTAAAATAGCTAAAATGGCCTACATTTACCTGACTAGATATTAGGACACCTTACAAAGCCACAGTTCAAAAAAAGGAAAAGAGAAAAAAGGAATAGAATTCATGGTATGAGCACAAAACAAGCCACAGACTCAGGTAGCAAAAGGGAGAGCTTAGGTACAGAGTTACGTGTAGTACATCGAGAACAATGCACAACATGAGAACATTTTTATGAATCCAGGTGGAATCCTCACCATACGGCCTTGGGAGATCCCGCTCTCTGTGGCAGAAAACTTAGTGTGGATCCTGGTCTAACACCGCTCGCAAAGGTGAACACCAAATGGATGAATGAACTAAATGTGAAAAGTGAGACCATAAAGATAATGGAAATATCTTTGGGACCTAGAGATGGGACAAACTTCTTAAATAAAACCTCAAAAATACAAACCACCAGGAGAAAATAAGAACAGGAATAATTGGTGAACTTGCTTATATTGAGAAACACAATTTTTTTTTTTTTAAGATTTTATTTATTTGACAGAGAGACACAGCAAGAGAGGGAACACAAGCAGGGGGAGCGGGAGAGGGAGAAGCAGGCTTCCCGCCAAGCAGGGAGCCCGATGCGGGGCTCGATCCCAGGACCCTGGGATCATGACCTGAGCCGAAAGCCGACACTCAACAACTGAGCCACCCAGGTGCCCCGAGAAACACAACTTTTGTTCCACAAAGGACACGAATGGGCGGGCAGCCAACACATTGGGAGGTGACCCAGCAACGTCTCAATCGGACCCAAAAATCATATCCATGATACATAAGGAAGGAGAAAAGGAAAAGCCCTAATAGCAAAACAGCAAAGAATATGAACAGGCTACCGACAGAAAACTCAAAAGGCTAATGATATATAAAGAGATGCATAGTCCTTAGTAATCAGGGAAATTCAAATTTAAATGAGGAGGTATCCACTGGCAACCATCAGCTGGACAGAAATGAGAAAGCTGGGTCATGTCAAGTGTTGGTGACAAGGTGGGGGTCACAGGAACCCTCAAGCACTGAGCAGGGCACGGAGACAGGTGACATCAATCTGACAGGCAGACTAGACTCATATGCCCTGATGCATTCCAAATGCACACACGGCCACCAAGCTTGAATGCCCATTATTTGTTTAAGAGAAAATGACGAACCCAATGGAAAAGAGAAATTTAGCTGAGAAGCAGTTTTTTCCTGCTAAAATGCTTGTTTCAAAAGAGGATAGTACATTAACTCAGGATGCACACCACAGAAACAATTTCTATGTTGCCATTGGAAAACAGAAGACAGATTTTTTTTTTTTCCTTTTCCACTGAATTAAATAAACCAATCAATTTTATGGCACTACCTTCTAGAGTCAGCCCAAATTAATTACTTGGGAATGTGGAGTGACCTCTTTATTCTTCCTTACCTTTCTCATTACTTCTAAGGAGTAACGGCTGTCGGCACAGGTTAAGCAAATGCAGTATATGAAGATCATTTGTAATACGCCCTTTTGCATCCGGGGACTAAATTATATAAATAGCCCCCATACGGTGAGAAAAATAGATCCTGCCCTCAAGCTACAATTACCTGATTAAGATCATAACACTGAGCATAAACCAAAAGCAGAGGCATAGTGGTTTTTAAAATTCAGCTTAATTACATCTACCCTTAGGGGCACAATCAGGAAACACATTTTTTTAGAAGTGTTGGCATCTTTCCTTCACACCTGGGCTTTGCTGCCGTCTCCCTTCGAGTCATAAATCATGCGCTGAAACGCAGCTTCGGAGGGGCTCAGGCATAAAAGATGGGGAGCTCTTGGGGGCAGCAAACACTCCCTTTCCTTTCACCCCCTTTTCTCCCCCCCACCCCATGCTAAGGAAGCTAAATTGTCACAGCCAGTTATGAAGTTTATACTAAGAATCCATTTCTAGGGGCGCCTGGGTGGCTCAGTCATCAAGCGTCTGCCTTCGGCTCAGGTCATGATCCCAGGGTCCTGGGATCGAGCCCCACATCGGGCTCCCCGCTCAGTGGGAAGCCTGCTTCTCCCTCTCCCACTCCCCCTGCTCGTGTTCCCTCTCTCACTGTGTCTCTGTCAAATAAATAAAATCTTAAAAAAAAAAAAAAAAGAATCCATTTCTATTTCTAAGAAGGTTAGCTTTCAAGGCTGAAAATCCAATGCTCTGTGTATCAAACCAAAGTTGGCAGCCACCGGAACAACCTGGATCAAATCCTTAAATCTTTTTTTAAACCCAAGCTTCCACAGTCCAATGGATAAAACAGAAAGTATGCTTGTTCTTGTTTCCATTCTTCATCCCGGAGGTGGGAGTGAGGCGTGTTAGATATTGAAGTGTTTACATTGTATATTTTAATATATAAAGAGCCTGCAAACGTAATTTCCCAACCAGCAGTGGTCCATCTGGGGCAGTGCAGCCCAGAGCAGAAGCAGGTCACCGCCCAAGTCAGACCAACGTGGGTGTAGGACCTCTCATCCTGACCCAACCTTTCACTAGCTGTCAGCCCGGGGCAGGGACGGACTGCACCATCCTTGCCTCAGTCTGTGCATCTGTGAAGTGGGAGACTCCCATGCTGACCTAGCAGAGAACGGTGGTGAGACGCTAGTAATATAATGTACATGGTTGCTTAGCATAAAGCTGGCCACATGGTATGTGGCTGTTACTTGTCTTCTTGCCCTTTTGGAGCGAGGCTCATGCTCGTTACTGCTTAATGGAGGAAGGAGACCTCCACATCATGCCCATCATTCTCTCTTCATCACCCTCCTCTTGTGCACACTGTTCCACTACCTGGCTGCTCCCTGGCCCTTCCTTTCCTGGCAAACTCCTGCTCACACTCTGAGGTCCCACTGCTGGGAAAGCCCTCCCCGCTGCAGTGGGGGGAGGTCCTCTCTCCCTGCCGACCCTCCCTCCCCGCCCCACCGGGCTCCCACGGCGTCCTGCACGTGGTCCCCACAGCCCTCAGGACATTGTGTGTGGGCGCAGCCCTGATTTCCTCACTACTCAGTGATCTCCTCCAAGGGAGAAAACATTGGAAAGCAGTTGGCATCTCTCCTGCATGCAGAAGGTGCTCAGTAAATGCTGGCTGGATGGCTGCATGAAAAGAACTGGAGGGCAGGGTCCAGAGCCTGATTTTTCTGTGTGTCCCCTCCAGGGTCTATCCCAGCGGCTGGCTAACAGTATGTGCTCAACGAACGGTCGTGCATTGAAACTTCCAAAGAGTCCACATCAACTGCGTCCACGGGGCCCCTCCAGGCCTTCTACCGCAGCCGGAAGATCTGGAACACCCTCCTATCCTATCCCATCCCACCACCTGTATCATTGCCCAGCCCTCGGGTCCCCTGCCCCACCCCAGGGAAGGGTGCACGACGTGAGGAGGGAGACCCCACTCCTCCCCCGAGCCCAGGGCACAGTCTCTCCTTCTCCCAGGGGGGGTGCCCCCTGCCGGGGACAGGAGGTTCCTCGCAAGGTGCAGAGAACATTCCCCAGTTGGCACGGCCACTTAAATTTTACAACAGATCTTGTTCTCAAAGGAAGAAAGCTGGAGCCAAACCAATTAATTTTTTAAACACCCCAAAGGTCCAAATTAAACACGGTTTGCCAGGCAAAGCTACAGCCTGACAAAAATAGGAGACCTTCTGGGACGTTCTCAGCCTCTGACGTGGGTCCGCCTGGTCAGGACCTGCGCCCGCCCTGTCGAGCTTCGTGCGTTTACTCCGCTCCAGCTAGTCGGGTGCTTAGCTCCCTCTGCGGAGAAAAAAAAGGCTGATGAGGTGAAGTAAAAACAGCAAAACAACAATTAAAGCCAATATGCAGTATTTTCTTTTTCAAACGAAGCCTTCCCCGGTCTAGTTAAATCCCTCCAAATAATACTTTAGAAACAAATACTACCCCTTCCATCCTTTAAGACTCGGTTTTTTGTTTGGTTGGTTGGTTGTTTTTTTTTTTTTTAAGTAGTCTCTACACCCAACATGGGGCTGGAACTCACAACCCCAAGATCAGGAGTCGCGTGTTCTGCCGACTGAGGCAGCCAGGCGCCCCATTCAGGGCTCAGGTTAAATGTCCCTTCATCAGAGAGCCCCTTCTGGACAATTCTGTTTCTAGGATTCACCCTTCTCCCCTCATTTCCTGGCTCTGCGTCCTGTTCGTTTACTTCATGGCCCCTGCCACGCTTGGTCGCTCATTCTCTCCCGATCACTCTGATGCTTGAGGAGCTAAGAGACAGGCGGGTTCAGTGGCTAAGACAGTGGGCCCTGGGGCAATGCCTGAGTTCAGATGCTGGCTCAGTCACCAGCTGTGTCCTAGAGCAGGTCCCTCAGCGCTCTGTGCCTCAGTGTCCCCTTCTGGAAAATGGGGACAATAACAGTCCCCCACCTCACAGACTGGTGGGACGTGGTAAATGAATTAATGTGTGTGAAGTGCTGAAAACAGAGCCTGGGAAGAATTCAATTATATTATCACCGCCCCCACTATTAACTTCGTATGTCTTCTTCCCTGCGGCGGGGCCACACTGAGCACAATTTCTGGTGCGGGGTCAAGGTTGGACAGGCTCTCCCTGACTCTGCCCTTAACCTGTGTTTCCAAATTCACCCCTGCCTCGTTATTCGTGAAGCCCTTCTCTGGCCAAACTGAGTGTCTCTTCCGCATTCACACATCGGGCTCCCCCACTCGCCCCCACCAGCACTGTCCCCTCTGCCACCACCTGTCCCATCCTTGCTTCCTGTTCTGTCACCCCCCCCCATTCCCCTACCTCGCCCGCCCACTGGGGCACCAACCACTGCCCCGCTCCTCCTTCCTTGTGGAGACACCGCCCCGCTGGCCCTGGGAAGCCAGAGTCCCTGAGAGCGCGTCCAGTGACCATGCTCAGGGCCTGGCGGCCGTGCAGGGAAGTGACCCTAAGACCAGGACAGAGCAGGGCTTTGCAGCTCTCTTCTGAGGTGCTTGCATTCAAATGCCCCGTGCTGCCCTCAGCGAGGCCACTTCTAATGGGCGCGCGCAGTGACTTGTCCTTCAAACAGAGGCAAAGAGGGAACAGGACAAAATGATGAGGGACACAGCAGCCTGATTTCCGGAAGGTGTGACCTGGATGCTGAAGCCATGGTCCCAGAGACAGCAGTCTAAAGAGAGGGCACTGGACCCAAGTCACTGGTTCTAGGGACACCACCCTCTCTGCCTTAATCTTTCAGAGCCTTGTCGCCCCATCTGCAAACCAGGGGGGTTGGCAGGTGACCTTGGGGGCTCCCTGACCTTCTGATGCACCATGACTGCACCCCTGAAGCTTTCAGTCCAGGATAGAGGATGCCAATGACCCAGAAGTGGCTCGACTCACCACATGGGGCGCCAGAACTCCTTGTGGCCCCGGGGCCCAACCCGCTTCACGCTTGCCTTGCCCATCACGTTCCTGGCTCCTCCTTCTTCCCACCCAGCCACCCCCTTCTCTGGTTCTGTGTACCCCATGTCAGGTCACCCAGTCAGCGGAGTCATAGACCCTCCCGCCAGTGACTTCTCTCATTTCACTGCCTCCCTGCCTGCCCCCCCGCAAACCCACCCCACTCCATCCTGCGTCCTGCTCTGAGGCTCCTCGCCCTGAAAGTCTGCCTTCTCCGCCTCTGTCAGTGCACAAGTCAAACCCTTTGGTGCTTCCCTGCTATCTGGAAGATGATGTCCAGACCCCTGGTCTGCATGCACAGGCCAAGCCTCACCTCCCCACGCTCTCCGCCCCCCTCCCCCCCAGTGATGGCCGGGTAGGGAATGAAGTCACAGCGTCCCCATGGCTCCCTCACACTCCTGCTTGCCCACACCCCGCTGTAGGAAGCCTCCCCTGCGCTCCTCCACCTGCTCCCATTCCGGATTCCCTTGTCTCTGAACTTCATTCCAGAAGTCTCCTTAGACACGTGTGAGAAAGGGAGGCACGGGCAGACCACGGGCTAACCTCATCATTTCACCTTATCGAGCCTCAGCCTCCTCATCTATAAAATGGGATACGAATGCTGACCAAGCCCAGAAAAGAGATGGAATCAAAGATGCTTCACAAATGGGAAACCCCTCACAAGGGTCAGGCTGATGCTAAGCCAAGGCTGGCTTCTCCTCCTGCCCATGGGAGCCTCCCCACTCCAGTAGATGTGGCCCATCTTCAGACAGCCACGAGATCTTGAGGGGTCTGCTGGACTGCCGCTCCCCAAATATCCCTGCTATCAATCATGTCAGCCCTACTCAGCTGTCTCTGAGCCTCCGGCCATGTGTGTACAATATCCGAATAAAGTTTAAATTAAATCCAGAAGCCATAACACTTCATAAAACTCACACTGCAAATTCCCTGCCATGGAATGCCAAACCAAAATAATAATAATAAATAGTACATTTTTCCCCATGGGTGCTGAATTTTCCCAAACTTGGCTCCATAAGACCTGGGGACCTTCCAAAGATAAGGAATCTGTGCAGGAAACCTCTCATGTTTCCTCGGGATTCATGTTGTTCCCATGCATTTTCTAGAAGGGGAGAGAGAAGCAGGGTCGCGAGCCACCATGGGCCGGAATGATGGAAAGCAAGCCCTACACAGTGCCGGGGGAAAGCTTAGGGAGGATGCCTGCACTGCTTCCTCCCCCCATGACCAGCCCCCGTCTTCTTCTACCCCGGAAATTTCCAACTACCCACCAGCTGCTTGATGGATGTCTGCTACACATCTGGAGCTCACCTCGAGGATTTATGAGTTTCTGCCCCTAAGAGTTCAGCACAATGAACTTCATGCTGAGAGACACCTGTGAGAAGCGTCAGAAGGGGCTGAGTGTGCATGTGTGTGTGTTCTAAAGAGCTGCGTTTCCAGAGGGCTCCCATCCGCATGGAGTGTTTACGAGAGGCTGCCGTGGATGGTGGGGATACCTGTTCCAGCTGCCAAAATGATTTGCTAATGTAATTAACATTCGGGCTGAAACTGAAGAAGGTGGTTCAAATCACAGTGACTATTTTTAGAGGCCTCCTAATGGAAAACTCTTTCCCTTTCAAACCACACAGCTTTCGGTAATTAGGAGAGACTATTCTTCAAGCCAGATCTTTTTTCTCAGATGTCTGTGCTTTATACGATGTTATCGTGAAAATGCATCTACTTGGAACGTACAATGTGCAGAGCAGGCAGCGTTGCTGGGGTGAGCTGAGCAAGGCACCTCACCACCCCCATGCAGCCGGGAGAGGACAGTGTCACTACCCCAGGTTCCCTGCTGCCACTCTGCAGAGGATCACGGCAGGGGACACAGAGCAGTCCCGGTGTACTTTTTCTCTTAGGAACCAGTTAAGAGTCCCTGACAGCATTGGCCTACCCGCAGAGTAATTTTTAAATGTTTCTTCCACTGTTCCCATCCTCAAATCACAGATCCCCTCTCCTAGGTTCATTCGTGCATTCTGAAACAGTCTGTGAATGTCTGCTGGGTGTCAAGAGAGGGACTCGACCCCGAGGGCCTGGGATGCGTGGATGTGCACGAGAGACCTCACCGCGGCCCCCAGGGAGCTTATATTCCAGAGAGAGGGAGGTGTTAGGAAATAAACCAAAGCATCAACAAAACATACAGCCTTGGATACTGTAAAAGGAAACAAAGAAGAAAGAGAGGAAATGAGAGAGGAAGGCAAGGAGGGGCAAGGAATGGAGGAGGGAGGCAGGGAGACCGGGAATAGGGAGGCAGGGGGTTGAGGGGGGCAGGGAGCTGTGAGCAGAGAGAAGGGGAGTCCTCTTTGAGGAAACGTTGGGCGGGGAAGCCCTCTCTGAGGAAGTCTCAAGGGCCACCTGGCCCGTCTTCCTAAGGTGCTAGGGACAGCCCCACAGGGGTCAGGCGACCAAGGAGAGTCTTCCAGAGCATCTGGAGTTGGCCGAATCTCTCCACATGCTCAAAGTTGACAGTTTAAACAGCTGTGAAATTACTGACTGCAGCGAGGTGCCCAGGAACTTCCCGCCGTGATGGAAGTGTTCCATATCCTGATTTGGGTGCTGGTTATACATTCGCTGAAACTCAGCACACTGCACACTTATTTTACTATGTGTAAATTTCACCATCCTTACATTATGCCTTAACTTCCTTTCAATGACAGACTGGTTCTTTAAGAGCAGTTTCAGGCTCATGGTAGGATTTAGAGGAAGGTACAGAGAATCCCATATACCCCCCGCCCCTCCACACGCACACAGCCTTCCCCACTATCAACAACCCCAGCAGAGCCGAACGTTCCTTACAGTCGATGAATCTCCGCCAACACAGACGCGTCCTTCTCACCCGCAGTCTGTAGTTCACCTTCGGGTTCACCCCTGGTACCGTACATTCTAAGGGGCTTGGACAAACGTATAAATGACTCATCTCCCTCGTTACAGTGTACAGAGTATACAACCTTAATTTTGTTTAAAAAAAAGGATTTAAAACAGTGAACCCAGGGCGCCTGGGTGGCTCAGTCGTTAAGCATCTGCCTTCGGCTCAGGTCATGATCCCAGGGTCCTCAGATCAAGCCCCGCATCGGGCTCCCTGCTCAGCAGGGAGTCTGCTTCTCTCTCTCCCTCTGCCCCCCCATAAATAAATAAAATAAATAAATAAATAAATAAATATTTTTTTAAAAAAGAAGCCCTCACCAGAGAACAGGATCCATGCATTGCCTCCATCACAAGACACTTGCATTTCAACTATTTTGAGATTCCACGTCCAGGAAAGGCTTCCAGGGAATGTCCCACTGACCCACGTCCCACCTGTGACAGGTCTTTTAGGCCTGCGGGTATGACTTGCCCCTGGCAAGGTCCCTCCACCTCCCAAATTCTGCCTCTGTAAATTCAGACTGCAGTCCACACCAGGCTTAACTCTTTTCTAAGAACCTCTTTTGCCAAAGTACGAATCTGGGTTGAATAAAGTAATTAACAGGTGCCCTGCCCAGAAAGCAGCTATATAATTTATGTTCTGCACAGTCACATGTAACAAATCAGAGCCTGTGTGCCTGCCATTTGTTAACCTTCCCCGGCCCATCATTTAGTTCTAAATGCCTTTGTCCAGGGCTGCTTGTATCCAGTGATGTTTACTTGGTGGGCTAGTCGATGACCCCGGAATATTTCTCTTTCCATTGCATATCGCTGCATCTCTGTTGACACATCCCCATGTGCAGAGGTTGGTAGTCACTGCTCAAAGTCTAAAGCATGACTCAAATGGAAAGCCAGTAAAAGCTCCCTCAGGAACAGCTTTCAACAAGTCATTCTGATTTCATTTAAAATAAGCCAAGAAGGCGAGGGATGAGTGGATAACTACATCCATGCTTCTCTCCTGTCCTGTTCTTGAACAATGGAGGGGAGGATTCGGAGCTTCCTCAATGTCCAGGGGCGGTCCCACGCAGGATAGCCGTGCAGAGGTCGGTAGGCAGGACCACCGCGGGCCCACTCTGCAGCCAGGCCTGGCACGCCGGGGCGAGCCTCTGATAGCCACGCGCCCCCTGAGCCCAGCTGCACCGTATGGGCCAACCTGCGCCCCTGGGCCCTGCACGCCTGCCTCATTCCTGATGCAGCCCTCTCCTCAGCTGCATCGCACTAGGGTCTTGCTCTAAGGTCAGAGTCCTGGGCCAGGGCCTCCCCTGGGACACTTGGCTGGGCTCCTTTACTCCTGCCCCCTCTAGGCCTCCGTGGCCTTGGGTGTGGGTCCTTCTTCAAGGGAGTGACCAAGACCATGTCCCCTCCCCCAGTAGAGGCCTTCCGATGCCATCTCAACATGAATCACGCCTGAGGCCAGACTGTAATGGGTAGAAGACAGAGGTGGCAACAGCCCCTCGGCCAACCACCCCTCATCTCTGACTCACCGAGGACGCTGCTGTAGCGAAGTACCACCAGCCGGTGGGTTCAAAGAACCCGAAACTGTCCTCTCGGCGTCCCGGGGGCCAGAAGTCCAAACTCAAGGTGTCAGCAGAGCTGCTCCCTCCAGAGGCTTGAGCAAGGGATCCCTTCGGCCTCTACCAGCTTCTGCGGCCCCACGTGTGGCGCCATCGCTCCTGTGCCTGCCGCCACTTCTATGCAGCCACCTTCCCTCTGGCTGTCCCTTTCTGCTGTCACGTGGCATTCTCCCTGTGTGTCCGGGTCTCTGTCCGGATCGCGGGCTTCCTATAAGAACAGAAGCAGCCCTGAGCTAAGGCCGGCCCTAATGACCTCATCTTAACGTGATTAGATCTACGAAGACCCTATTTCCAAATAAGGCCACGGTCATAGATACTGGAGGTTAGGGCTTCAATATGTCTTTTTTGTGGGGACACAATTCAGCCCAGAATGCACCTGAATTATGCTTCTCTTGATATATCACTAAGTCATTCGCAAACATTTATTGAGTGTCTATTAAGTTCCAGGCCCCGTGCTAAGTGTAGGGACCCCTGGCCTCAAAGCCTCACGGGCCAGGGGACAAGTGAGCAGCAAACTGCGACATAGGGCAGAGCTGGGACCCTCGGGGGCACAGCAGCCCCTCTCCCTGGTGGGGCTCCGCTCCTGGTCTTTGAGCAACCAGGTACTTCTCCGAGGGGAGGGGACAGTGACAGAGCTGAGGACTGCAGCTGAGTACCAGCTACCCTGGCAGTGAGGCCCAGGGCAGGGGTAGTTCCAAGAACCCAGAAAAGAGAAGCGTAGAGCCTTTAGGAACCGGGAGGGTCAGCGCCGCTGAAACAGAGAGGTGGCCAGAAGCATGCGGAGTGAGCCCAGAGGTCACATGAGGCACCTGCTAGGTCACTGTGAAGGCCAAGGCATTCCAGGGCGCCCCTGGGCACCATTGTTGCCCACCCTCTGTGAGCCAGCTCCTGGGCCCGCATCCACACCTGTGCCCACAGCAGCCCTGCCAGGGGGGCCGGGGGGCTTCTCATGTCCACCGCACGGTTTAGGAAACAAGCCCATCTCCCCAGATCATGTGAGGGGCAGCTAAGGCTGGACTCTGGGACCCTGCTCCAAAGCCCAGGCCACAGCCCCCATCTGCAGACTGGCCCTCCGGAGACCGTCCTCAAGGGGGAAAGAGAGAGGAGGCTGATGGCCACAGGTAGTTTGTTTTCATTTTTAGCAACCTCTGGGGCACTTGCCTTGGGGCTCACCCCTTGAGGGAGACCTTCCCGGGCTCAGGAGCATGACCTCAAACACACCTACCCCCCATCCAGCCCAGGGGTGAAGGGCAATGAACTCATTTTGCGCTGGACCCTTGTAAACAATCCGCTCTTGCCATTTGACTCTCATGACTTACCATTAAAAAAAAAAAAAAAAAAGACACAAACATTCCCAATCCAGTTGACCATCGAGTTATTTTTGTCTCTCTGAAGCCAGCTCACAGGTTCAATTGTTTTGTTGCTGTTTCATTTGCCAACTGGCTCTGCAGGTCTTGAAGGAAGTACCAGAGCTGGTCCCTCACCTCCCTGGGTAGGGCGCCCCACAGCCGTCGGGGCTAGCCAGCTGGGGGAGCTCCCCCCGGTCCAGAACTCCTGCTATGCTGGGGGACCACCTACTGACGGAGAAGCCTCCAGGCTCTGCTCTGGGGAGGTGGGAGCTCTCGATCTGCACAATTCTCCCCTGGCTGTTGGGCTCTCAGCCTTGATTTGATTAATATGGATAGACTTTGGAAGCTGCATTCTTGGAAGAACCTGGATTGGTTGTGTGTGTACATAAAATAAAGGATGCGCTGTGGGTGTTTGTAGCTGAGCATGACTGATAGCTATGCTTGTTCAGATAGGAGCAATCAAACCCTGGCTGTTTTAACTTGTTCACGGATATGCCAAAGAAGCTGTCGTATCTAAGTGCGGATCTCAGGAGAATCTCAAAGAAAATCCTGTACTCCAAGTAGCATCAGGTGAATGGCAAGGCTAGAATGCACCTTCCCCGCTCTTTATTTTCTTTTTAATAATTGTTGGGCTAGCACTGGCGTGGTCAAAGAGCACCAGGATTCTCACATCCCGAACGTGCTTATGCGTGTAGATGGGGATGCACACATGTCCAAATGAACACAGCTATGTATTCACCACCTTGAGCCCACAGAAGGAATTAAAGGCGGCTAACAAAGCTACACGTAATAGAATAACAAGTGAGAAAAGCAGGGCAAGTGAATTAGAAAATGAGGAATAAAAATCGAGGAAGGCAAAGGAGAGGGGAGACGCGAGTGTCTGTAAGGACAGGAAAGAAGGGGAAAACTGGGGGAGGAGGAGAGAGAGAGAAGGGGAAGTGGTGAACAAAGCCTCTGTTTCCATGGTGACCAGCAGCTCCAGGGCCATGGAGACAAGGCTCTGATGCTCTGCTCTGGAAGATGCTGGGGACCAGTGGTCTAACCGCATGCAGTGGGCCTCCTTCCAGTCATTGGTCCAGCCCAGAAAGCAGCAGCTTCCCTGCACCCCGGAGGCTGGGAGCTGCCCTCGGCCCCCAGCTGCACCTGCTGGCCCCAGGGTGACCACCGCAAACTCCCTCCCTTGGGGACCTGGGTTCCACCCAAGGGAGGGGCAGTCGTGTTGGCTGGTGGCTCATCCTGTGGATGGAGCATATAAGCTCAGAGGGATTCTAAGCCACTTTGTGGACTGAAAAGCCGGGAAAGTGAGTATGGTCAAACTGAAGGTCAACGCAGCTCTTGCCAAGGTCGGCCATGGACTCCCTGAGGCCAAGCATGACTTGTCCTCTTCTTCCTCGATCTCTCAGCAACATTGGACACTGTGGACTGTGGCTTGCTTCCCAAATACTCCCCCATCTTGGATCCTGAATGCCTGACTTCCGTGGCTGTCCTCCCGCCACCCTGACCAGGCGGGCTCTGACTCCTCATCCTTTGCCAAGACTTCAGACAGTCCCTCCTCTCTCAGCTGCATCGCACTAGGGTCTTACTCTAATGTCAGAGTAGTGGGCCAGGGCCTCCCCTGGGACACGTGGCTGGGCTCCTGGGGAAGGTGAACCCTTGTTCTTCTAGTTCTCCTGCTCCTCTCTCCGGGAGCTCTCCTTCTTTCCTGTGGGTTTAAACACCACACATGTAGATGGATCCCAGGTAGTCCCCAGGCCCCAGCGGCTCCCCAAACTCCAGGTCGGTATGTCCACAGCCTCCTGGACGTCTCCACTTAGACATTGCATCAACATCCCAGATGGACATCCAAAGTGAATTCTTGATTGGCTCCCCCAAACTTGTTTTCTCCTCTCAGTAAATGACACCATCCTATTCCCAGATGGTGACTTAAACCTGGTACTCAGCTTGATTTCCACACCCCCAGCAACAGCTGCCATCAGCACGCCATGGCTGTCCATTCAACTTCCAAAATGAACCATGAGTTCCTTTCCTCCTCTTATTCTCTAAACTCCCCCACTCCTGGCCACCCCTGTCTCCAGCCTGAGTTTGCTCAAGGGCCTCCTCACCAGTCCAGATGCCCACTCTTGATCCCCCCAGTTTGCTCTGCATGGAATCAGTTTACAAGAATTGGATCGAGTCATCCCCCTGCTTTAAACCCTTTCAAGGACCCGCATCACATTAAGAATCAAGGGCTAACTCCTTTCTCAGTCATTTGAGACTGGACCTGTTCCCGCCAACAGCCTCCCTGGCTCCTTCCCCATCCCTCCCTCCAACCAGCTTCTTGTATTTTCTTCAAAATGTGGGGTCTTTCTTGCCTCCAGGCCTTTGCGCTCACTGATTCTCTGCCTGAATGTTCTTTGCCCTGACCTTTGTGCACCTGTTTCTTCCTCATACCTTTGCACTTTATCCCCCAGAGAGACCTCCTCCCCCACCCCTCCACAATAAGCCCCACCTACTGTTCTCCATCTTGGCCAGCTGCTTGCTTCCTTCCTGGCACTCAGCACACTGGTCATTTTTTATTAGCTTGTTGCCTTGTGTAACATCAACTTTCCTTGCTGGTCTGTAGCTCCCTGAGGACAGGGACTGTGTCTTGACTTACTGTCACTGTAATTCAGAATCTGTCCAGAGTCAACATTTGGTCCGTATTACTTTGAAAGCTAAGCAGACTACAGGAGACTGAGAAAGTGTCCTCTAGATATTCCAGTTCTAGTTCCGGTTGCTCTGGAAGCCGCCGTGCAGCCCCAGCCCTGGAGTTCCCCTGACGACTTCTGGAATCTTCCAACAAAGCCCCCTTCTGGGGTTGAGCAGGTTTCTGCTACTGCAACCAGAGTCCTCTCTAGGGCCCAGACCAGAGCCCATCTCCATGCCCTCTGGGGAGCCAACCTCCAGCTCTGGAAGGTTATGGATTTCAAGACACTTGTCATAAGACTTGTTCCGCTCTCAGGCTTGAAGGTGGGTGCAAATTCAAATTCCTGCAGGAGGGAGACCATCTCTGCCACCACTCATTTCCAGCCCTGGGAGCAATGTGTTGGCCACTATTGAGCTGGAATTGCATCCCAGGGGTTGGGGCAAAACGCCATGATTTGTGTGACAGGGGTGTCTGGGTAAAGGGAGAAGAGGAAGGACCCATGGGGTGAGGGCGGGTTCCTGGGGTACAGAAGCCACTCTGCACTGACAAGCCATAAACTGCACAAGGCTCTGAATTATTCTGGGCTTCTCAGTCCAGGTCTGTGACCTTAGACAGCCAAGCCACCAAGCTACAAAGTTCAACATCCCCCCAACACCCCATACACCAACTAGGTATGAGAGGGACCGCTCCTTCCCACAGTCCCATGGGAGTTTCTATCCACTGCAGCTGGCCATTTTTCTCAGATTGCCTTATGCTCTCTCTCTTAAACTTTCCTCTGTGTGTGTGTATGTGTGCGTGCGTGCATGTGCGCACGCGCGTGTGCATGTGCTTGTGCGTGTGTTTGCATGTGCACGTGCGTGCATGGGTCTAATCTCATTAACTCAGAAGTTCCTCAAGGTCAGGACCTTGGATCTCAACTACCCTCAGCTCAGAGCCGGGCATACAAAATGCATCAAAGTAATGTTCACTGGTTTGATCTGCCTGCATTATCTCAAGGGCCCCTTCGAGTTCTGGCTCAAGTTGCCTCCCACCTGCCCTGGGGCAGGGAGGGAGAACGGGAGGAAGAGGGTGGGAAGAAGGACAGATGCAAAAATAGAAGCCAGGAAGGAGCGAGGAGAGGGCGGGTGGGGTGGAGAGGCTGAGAGCCTGGCTTTCTTGAAATTGAATGAGGTTGGGTGGAGGCACAGACGTGCAGAAAGAGCTTGAGGCAGGGAGGCAGGGAGTGGGAGATGAAAATAGATCTATACAATCACCAGATGCCAAAATATTCTGAATGTCCTGAGTCTCCCCGGAACGTCTCTCTAGAGAAGCCCATAGAAAAGATCCTTCATTCCATTTCTAATTAAGGATCCACTTTGAGGTACCCAGCCACAGGAAGGAAAGTTAACAGTGACTAACATCTTTAATGTCATTAAAATAATTAAATTACACAGTCATTTCTTACACCCAGCGTGGACTTTTTTCAACGCTTTCCTTCAGAATGAAACATTGCAAAGACACTGGGGAGTTGGAGAGAGCCCGCGGACAGAACCTTCATTTCAACTGCCGCTCTAAGCAGACGGATGTAATGGGCTCACAATCCATTTGACACTTTTTTACTATTTTGTACGCTAACAGCCAGAATGCCTCAGATTTTAATGGCCCCTTCTTACCTAACAACCAAATGTGTTCCCACTAACATTCCCTTTTTGTACATTGAAGAGGGGAGAAGGATTTGTAGGCCCATTTTACAGAGGAACAATTTGAGGAGAGCACCAGTAAGCACAGATGTTCCCTGAACGCTTGCCGGACCCCGGGCACAGACCTTCTCGTATGTTATCACCCTTACTCTCAACAATTTTGGAGCTCTGAGTGAGGATTCAAACCCAGGCAGTCTAAGAACACATATTCTTTTTTTTTTTTTTAAGATTTTATTTATTTATTTGAGAGAGAGAGAATGCGAGAGAGAGCACATGAGGGTGAAGAGGGTCAGAGGGAGAAGCAGACTCCCCGCTGAGCAGGGAGCCCGATGCGGGACTCGATCCCGGGACTCCAGGATCATGACCTGAGCCAAAGGCAGTCGCTCAACCAACTGAGCCACCCAGGCACCCTAAGAACACATTCTTAAACACTATGCTACATCATCTGTTTGATAAACATTTATTGAGCACCTACTATGTGTCAGGTACTGTGCTGGGTGCCAGGGAGTAGCAGGGAGTGAGAGAGACAGGTCCCTGTATTGGAGGATGACATTATAGTAGGGACACTCACCAGGGAAATGATGAATGTGACAACTTTATACAGAGAAATGAGCCAGGAAGAAATTAAAACAGTATGTCGTGATCAAGAGTATATGGCAGGTGATGGAGGAGTCAGGGGCCTCCTGAGGAGGTGACTTAAATTGAGAGAAGAATGACAAGAAGCACCCATTTGCAGGAAGAAATAGGGCAGAGCATTCCAGGCAGAAGGAAACCCAAGGTCTAAAAATTTTTACCTTATTGGGCTCAGTAATTCTACTCCTGAATATCTGTTGTAAGATAATAATTCTTAACACAGAAAAAAGTTATCCTCTGTGGCTTATTCATAATAATGGAAACAAATGAAAATGACCTAAAATCCAACAGGAGAAAATTTCAAGGAACACGACACATGTGTTCAATGAAATACTACGCAGCCATGAAAAATAATCTTACAGGCTTTGATTCTGGCTGGGAGGTGCACCCCACTCCATCCCTCCCACTGATTACAGCTAGAAACCTTGGTAGATGATATGGAACAACTATCAGAGTACTCTAAAAAATAAATAAGAAAAAGTGGAGTGGAGAGAGAATCAGAACTTGAAAAAATACAAATACGGTAGTGAGCATCTTGGGGTCCCCCCCCATACTTTCGGGCTGACATGAAGGCAGTCAAATCCCAAAACCATGCAGCAGATGTAGACAAAGTGAATTCCAAGAGAATTCCTCTCTATCTGACTGGAGAACCAGCAGTGCAGCCCCTGCAATACAGAATGTGGGGAGAATCCCAAATTTGTTTTACAGTCTTCTCCTTTTCCTCTCCAGCCCCGCCCTGAGCGAGTCCCAGTCAGGAAGCCGCCACCCTGTAGCATCGGTGGGCATGGCAGTCATGCAAGTGCTGAAAATTCTGAGAAAACTATTTTCTCTGACTAGAGGAACCTGGAAGAGGGGTCCCTAGTGTTCGAAGTGGGGCAGGAAGAATGCCTGGGACTTTTCCTTTCTCTCTTTTTTTTTTTTTTTTGAGCTGCTTTGTCCCCAAGGCAGACCCAGGCACGGGGTGTGTGTGAGAATATAAGGAAGCTAAAAACCTCAGCTTTCCAGCCAGGGCACCAAGAGAGGGGACCCTGGGAGCTGGAATGTATGGAGGAAGCTGGAGAAAGAGATCCCTTGGCTCTGTGTATGAAGCCCCAGGCTCATCTCTGAACCACACGTGTGTATGGATTAGACACAAGCAGCAGAGACACATCGTCAAGAACTTAACTGCAGTACAAGCACAGTCCAGATGCCAGACTGGACCCCACATGGTGCACACACAGGACACATCTGAATAGCACTGCAAAGGCTTTGAAAGGTAAGCTGACGCTGAAACCGCAGCCCACAGAAGATGGGTAGGGTTGGTTGCCCACTAAAACAAAAAAACAAACAAACAAAAAACAACGTTTACCAGAGGCTTTTTACAGCACCCAGAGTCTCACGACATAGGATTCAAACTATCCAAGATATGATCTGAAATCACTCAGCATACAAAGAACCAGGGAAATCCCAACAACTCTCAAGGGAAAAGATAATCAGGACAAGCCAACCCCAAGACGACCCAGTTGGTGGCATGATCAGACAAAAGAGTTAAAATAAGTAAGGCAACCATGCTCCACGAAGTAGGAAAGAACACTATTGAAACAAATAAGTCAAAAGTTCTCAGCAGAGATATAGAACCAATAAGAAAGAACCAAGTGGAGATTTTAAAACTGAAAAATATGATAGCCAAAAAAAAAGTTTTTTTTAATCACTAGAGGAGCACAACAGAATGGAGATGGCAAAGGAAAGAGTCAGTTAATTTGAAGATAGATCAATAGCAATGATCCCATGATGGGGAGTAAAAAGATTGGGAAAAAAATTAACAGTCTCCAAGTCCTTTGGGACAATACCACAAGGTCAAGTATTTATGTCATTGGAGACCCAGAAAGAGCATGATATTAAAAAAAAGAATAAAAAATGTTTTTAAATTCTCAAATTTGGTAAAAGATATAAATTTACAGATTCAAGAAACTCAGCAAAACTCAGGCAAAATAAGCTTAAATAAAAACATGTTAAGATATAGCATCATTGAACTGCTGAAAACCAAAGATAAAGAAAAATTCATGAAATCAGTCTGAGAAATGATGCATTACGCATAGGGGAACAGCAATTTGAGTGGCAGCAGATTTCTTTTATCAGAAACCTTGGAGCCCAGAGGACAGTTGAAAATTAATTTTAAAGTTGTTTTTTTTAAGATTTTATTTATTTATTTGACAGAAAGAGACACAGCGAGAGAGGGAAGACAAGCAGGGGGAGTGGGAGAGGGAGAAGCAGGCTTCCCGCGGAGCAGGGAGCCCAATGCGGGGCTCGATCCCAGGACCCTGGGATCATGATCTGAGCCAAAGGCAGATGCTTAACGACTGAGCCACCCAGGTGCCCCATTTTTAAAGTTCTTAAAGGCAAGAACTGTCAAGCCAGAATCCTCAGTGTAGCACAAATATTGCTTAGGAATGAAAGAGAAGTAAAGACATAAAACCAGGAGAATCTCTCACCGGCAGTATATACCTTACAAAATAAATTGTAAAAGTCAGAACACTACACAGTTATTTTATAAAGGGTTGGTAATAACCTTGAAAAGTTCCTGTAACCTAATGTTTTAAAACATCATGATACAGATTTAAATAAACATATGATTGCAATTATGTCCGATGGCATGGTTGCAATATGCTTCTTCATAGAGAAAGGACTGGATGTGAGGAAAATAAAGTGTTACTAGTGACTTCTTTTGGTAAAAGAACTATTGGTAATTTTGCTCTTCATTTATTTTTTCTCCAAAATTTCAGTGGGTGATCAATTATTTTTATAATGTTAAAATAATTCCTTCTAAAGCACTGGTTAGTTTGGAAAAAAGGTGAAGTCCCTGTCTCAGTTTTGGTACAAGAAACATAACATGCTTATCACGTCGGTTTCTTTTTAGAGAGAAGGGGTGTGGGAGAGTGCCCACACCATGAAGAATATGGCAAACTTAACTTTCGCTCATTTTCTTTTTTTTTTTTTTTAAGATTTTATTTATTTATTTGAGACAGAGAGAATGAGAGAGAGAGAGCACATGAGAGGGGGGAGGGTCAGAGGCAGAAGCAGGCTCCCCACCGAGCAGGGAGCCTGATGCGGGACTCGATCCAGGGACTCCAGGATCATGACCTGAGCCGAAGGCAGTCTCTTAGCCAACTGAGCCTCCCAGGTGCCCCTCTTTCGCTCATTCTCATGAGGTTCCAGTTATTCAAGATAACTGGGATCAAAACAAACAAACAAACCAGCAAAAACCTAGAGTTCAGTATCATTGAACATTATAGTTACAGCCTGCCCGAAGTTCTTAATTCTGTGGACATGGAAAACAAGGTCTTTATGGAAAGGACTCCCCACGGTGCTAATGGTGATCACTGTCCTACAATTGATAGCACCAACCACTTAAAGGAGCAAACAAAGCCCAAGGCAAAACAAAACCAAACCAAAAAACCCAAAAGAACAAAAACCAGAGAGCCACAAATGGCCAAAGCGGATTGAAGAGCTTAAGAGATGCTGGCACAGGAGACAAGAGCCAGCAGCAGACAACTGGGTGGAACACCCTGCTGAGGGGTGTGGGGTCAGCCTCCAGACAGTGGATAAGCTGAGAGGCTCAGATGCAACCAGAGTCGCTCGGGCGGGGGAGGGGGGTGGCAGGGCGGTGATGGAGGCGGCCTTCTGTGCCATGATCAGCCTGCATCAGGAAGAGAAAGACAGGCATTTAGGAAGCTGGGGAGAATCCTGGAGATGTGGTGGTGCAGAGCCAGGGCTGATCATTCCCCGGCAGCTTCCGGGCTGGGGGAGGACAACCAAGTCCTGTCTTCCACCTCTTCCAGGAGCCAAGAGGAGAAACTGAGGTCTGAAGCTTGCAGGGTGTCCTGGCTGGCGGAAACCTTCCCTCTTTGCACAGTGCTTTCCTGCCAAGAAAAGGTGGGATTTCCACCCCACCCCATCTTTCCTTCACTGCCCTTTGGATCCTTTCCCTCGAACTGAGAATGTCTCTTGTCTATTCCAAGATTTCTCAACCTGAACACCGTCGGCTTTGGGGGCATCCATTTCTCTGTTATGGGGGGCGGGGTTCCTGGGCACAGTAGGATGTCCTGCATCCCCCCTGGCCTGTAGCCCCTGGAGGCCAGAAGCACCCACCCCCACAGGGCTGACAACCAAAACCATCTCCAGACATTGCCAAATATCCCCTGGGGAGCAAAATCAACTAGAACATTTTAGAAACTTCAGGGGCAGTGATTGCTGAAGAGCAGGAGGTGGGTCCAGTTGTCTTAATTAGCATGGTCACAGGGACCATCAGAGCCCAGAGGAATGAGGGCCAAACAGGTTGGGTTCAAGATTTGCTTTTCTAATTTGAAAAAGGGTAAAATGTTGTCTGGAGAGAATGCAATTCTCCCCATGTTAATTTATTGCTATTCCACTGGAATATTCCTCTTACTCCTCTTGCATTTGGGGTGCTCATTCATCCGCTCCAACCACGCTCGTTACGTGGGGTGTTTGCAGAGCTCCTCGCTGGGCAGCAGCTGGTCTGGTCAGCTTGCCTCTGTAACCACCTCCCCAGTTTGCAGAAACAAATACAGAACCTCGCAGTTTATAAGCTGTACTTTACCTCGCAGAGCCCCACAATATTGCTGAGAGCTGAGATTAATCTCCCCAAGGAAAAGGAGGCTCAGAGAAGTGAGAGAACTTTCCCCAGTGGGTGGGACTGTGGAGGAGGAATCTCTTCTCTATGGAATGTCCCCAGCTCCAGCGAAAGGGAAAAAGAGCTCCATTTGGCAAACCCAATATAATAATGAACTCAGGCTGGAAACACGGGTGAAAAGTAGTTGGGGAAGCAAGACATTCCTGAGGTGATGGCACGTCATCCCGCAGAAGATGAACTACAAAGAGAAAAGTCACTTTAATGTGGAGACCCCTCGCTGGTGCTCCCTTAACCAAGTGATGAGATCCCCAGCAGCGGCTCAGCCTGATGCTGTGGGCTTGCTGATACCTACAATGCCCCCCCCCCCCACCCGACGACACAGTATTTCACCAAAGAAATCTAACAAAGCCTCTAGCCCTCCCTCCCAACTCAGAGGAAATTGTGGGACAGAAGAACATGCAAAAGCCACAAGGACACAATAAGACAAGTTGAAAATGTGGGGCATTCTAGAAGACAACTGGTCTGCATTCTCCAAAAAACTAATGTTGTGGAAAAAAGAAAAAGTGGAAAAACCATTCTGGATTAAAAAGACTTAGAGGCACGACAACCAAATCAAAGGTGTGGCTGAAATGGAGGCTGGTTTTTTAAAAAATACCCGTGAAACACATTCTTAGGACAGTTGAGGAAATATGAACTTAGACTGAATATCATATAGTTAAAATATTTTTAGTGTAGTGGGGCGCCTGGGTGGCTCAGTCGGTTGGGCGGCTGCCTTCGGCTCAGGTCGTGATCCCAGGGTCCTGGGATCGAGCCCCACATCGGGCTCCCGGCTCGGCGGAGAGCCTGCTTCTCCCTTTCCCTCTGCCTGTCGCTCTGCCTACTTGTGCTCTCTAACTCTCTGTCAAATAAATAAATTTTAAAAATAAATAAATATTTTTAGTGTAGCAAAAATATTGGTTGATACAAGAAAGTGTCTTTGTTCTCAAGAGATACGTACTGAAGAAATAGAATTTAGGTGTGAAATGTCATAATAGAACTTACTTCCAAATAATACGTGTGGGTGTGGGTGTGTATACAGTATGTATCTACAGTCAGGAAACTGACACAGATACGGTCCTAAGGGAGAGCATTCAAATATGGCAAAATGTTCCAATGAATCTAGGTGAAGTGTACCTTCTGTGAATTTGATAAATTTTATTAAGGATTAGGGGTTCTAGGGCCGCCTGGGTGGCTCAGTCGGGTTAAGCGTCTGCCTTCGGCTCAGGTCATGATCTCAGGGTCCTGGGATCGAGCCCCGCATTGGGCTCCTTGCTCAGCGGGGAGCCTGCTTCTCCCTCTCCCGCTCCCCCTGCTTGTGTTCCCTCTCTCGCTGTCTCTCTCCCTGACAAATAAATAAATAAAATGTTTTTTTTAAAAAAAAGGATTAGAGGTTCTAGTTCCCGTAGCAATTCATTAACGTGTCCGTTCCGATATGACAGTGAACACCTGCTCCATATGGTCCAGCAACCTCAGCGGACCTTAAGAAGCCTACCACCCACGGAGAGGGGGAGAAAGACGAGGCTGATGGATCCAAGTTAAGCCCCAACTCTGATGATGCTTTTTCCACTGCTTCACCCATAAAGTTTTAGCAGCAAGAGATTTGGGGGTACTACCCATTGGCTATTTTTCTCAATTCAGTGTAATCTCTACCATGTAAAAACTATATCACTTTATTTATTTTTTTAAGATTTTATTTATTTATTTGACAGAGAGAGAGAGACAGTGAGAGAAGGAACACAAGCAGGGGGTGGGAGAGGGAGAAGCAGGCTTCCCGCTGAGCAGGGAGCCCGACGCGGGACTCGATCCCAGGACCCCAGGATCACAACCTGAACCGAAGGCAGACGCCCAACCGACTGAGCCACCCAGGTGCCCCAAAACTATATCACTTTAAAATAACCCAGGAAGTCAGGCCTGAATGTTTGCCTAGTTCTTCGGCGAGTTTCCAGAGCTCATTAAGTAGTGGAGATTACTAGAAAGCATCTCACATGCTTATTAACTTTTTTCCCAGTGAATCAAAAATCATCGTTGCCGGGCTTTGTTAAATCTGCAAAACACATCGGCATTTTTATTGCTAATTAATGTACGAAGAGAAATAGTAGCTTCAACAACAATTTCACATAATAGCGTGAATTTAATTGAAATGCATAAATTTCAAGAACATTCTAATTTGAAAACATCCTCTTGGAAATCCAAGCCTATGCCAAAATATTCGTAAGTTGTACACATCCAACAAAACTGGCATCTCCCAGATCTCTCTCTTGTGTTGCAAGGTAGAGGTTCCGGCTCCTGCCGTGCCGTGATTCCCCACCCCCCCACTCTTGCCACAAGGTTTTCGTCTTCTGTGTACCTGTGAGCTCCTCCTCTAGACTATGAGATTCATTCATTTGTTCGTTCGTTCATTCATTCATTCATTCATTCATTCACCAAATACTTACCGATAACCTGCTAAGTGTCAAGGCTCGGTTCTGGAAACGAGAGATGTGGTGGTGAACAAAATTCATGGAGTTTAAAGACGTAACTATAACAAGATGCAATAACTTCATACAATCAAAATTAGCCTCCGAGATCTACACCTTAGGTAAATTGCCCCATTTCCACGGACTCCCAATGAAATCCCAGTAACAGATATGTGCGTATAATGCTTTCAAAGCATGGCAGGATTACAGCTCCAGAAGGGCCCCAGAGGTCATATACCCCAAGACCACGGCATTTTTAGAAGCTACCCACGATGTGCCCTTCTCTTGGTCGGTCACAGGAGGGCCAGAGGGCAAGGTCAGGAGGGCCTTTGCTGTGTTGGCAAGTTCCACTGGCCAAAGCAAGTCACTGGGGGGCAGCGAGGACCTGGGAATGCTAACCCGGTCTTCCAAGGACTAGTCTTCAGTCTCTGCTCCCTCCTACTGTCCCTAAGATTTCACCCAGACACCACCGTCTCTGAGAAGTCCTCCTTGGGCTGGACACCCCTTGATGGGCCCCCAGTGACCTCAGCTTATCTCTATCGTCCACCAACCAAGGTCTATTGGAATCATCTGCTCACATGTTCGTCTCTCTCCCTCAACCTGAACTCCCCAACATCCATTCTCCCCTCCTTCAGAACTTAGAGAATATCATTTTTGTACAGGGCAGTAGACAAAATGGCAGTGGGTCCTGATAAAACTATTCCCCTTCCTCGGTTGATTCTCTTGCAAGTAGGCTGGCTCCGCAACATGGTCTGGCTTACTGCAAAGCTTTCTTGAAGGAGATAGACTCAGCTAGCCTGGTTCCCTCTTGGTTTTGCCTTTTCTTCTTTGCCTTTGGGGGTGGGGCGGGGGTGGTGAGTGCACACATGAGAGAGCCTGGGACATGATGTGGTATCTGGAGATGCAGCAACCAAATTGCAACCATGAGGACTACAGCCTCATGGACTAAAACCACAAGGCATAGCAAAAAGATAGGAAGAGAATGGAGGCCCCATTGGCTTCTGAGCTGCGGCATCAGCTCCATACTGCATGGCTCCAGATTTATTGTGATGTGAGGAAACTTCCTTTACCGCCTTCAGTCATTGTCGTTCTGGTTTCCTGAGTCCCAGCCAAATGCACCCTAACCGATAGAGCCTCTCAGATGAAATACAGGGTCGAGCACCTAATAAGAACCCAAAAAATGCTCATGTGTGGAGGGCGGGCCCCGCTAACCTCTACCAACTTTCTCAGCTCATTGTCATCACTTCTCTTTCTTGATTTCCAGGTTCGGCCACACTCCACACACGGTGCCCTCTGTGCCCTCTGTACCCCATGCTCTGGCTCACCCCAGGGCCTTTTCAGACGTTGCTCCCTTAACAAGAAGCACTGTCTCTCCTCTTATCTCCCTTGAGGCCTCCTCGAGGCTCCTTCTCTGGCAGCGTCCTGTGCCCCACCCTCCACTGATACTGACCGGCAAAATGCCCCCTGTGCCTCAGTGTCCTCATCCATAAAATAGGCATGCTAACAGTATCTGCCTGGAAGAATTGTTCTGAGAAATGACTCAGCCGGTTCTCACAGACCATCAGAACAACAGAGGCTTACCCAGCACCTACCACGTGCCTGGCCCAATTCTAAACCCTTACACTCAGTAATTCCTTTACCCTTCCCTGTGACCCCATGAATACTAATGTCACCCTCACTTTATAGATGGGGAAACTGAGGCACAGAGACGTGAAGCACCTTGCCCAAGGGATCACAGCCTTTCAATCTTCTCAGACATCTGAAAATAGAGACGAGTCATCCCCATGGACTTCTTTGCAGACTCCTGACCCACAGAATCTGGAAGCATAAAAAGGTAGATGCTGTACGCCACTAAGTTTGGGGTGGTTGGTTACATAACAGTAGTAACTAGGATACGGGGCTGCCCCAGTGGGTGCCTGGGAAGCCACCAGTGGTTCTGAGTGGAGCAGGGGACACTCCCACAGGCAGCCTGCAGCTGGTTCCTCTGCTGGACAGGAGGCTGGGCCAGAGAATCCTCAAGAAGCCAGCGGGCTTGAAGCCAGAAGACATCTTGAGGTCCTTGTCAGAAGATCTGAGAAAGGGAGCTGTCACAGGTGATGGGGCAGGGCAGGCCGGACCAGGACAGGTGATGGCTCAGAATACGAGCTGGACTGTGATTGGGACAGACACAGTGAGGGCTCTGAGAAGCCAATGAGCTGGGGCACCAGCAGATCATCCCCTGGAGGGAATGAGGCTGACTGAGCCTTATGGAGCTGGAGCCTACCTGGTTGGTCCCCTTGGTGGTCTTATGGGGTAGAGTCTCCGGGGTCCCTGCCAAAAGAGAAATTACAGAATAGCAACTGCACCTGAGCAGAGACCAGAGACACTGAGGACCAAGCAGACAGTAAGTCTAGGAAGAAGAAAGCCAGGAGCCCACCCTGGAGGAAGCCTCATTTGCCCCTGCACCAGATGTTTCACTTCCCTTTAGATCCTGCGTTGAAGTGGGTGCTCCAGCCAAAGCCCTGGTGATGGCTCCTCTCCGCCCCACCTCTGCTCCTGCAGAGAAATGTTCCTCTGCCTTCTGCAAGCCTTATCTTAAAATGGCTACCTCCACATGAGCTGCCACCCAAGAGCTCCTACTTTGATGATGGCCCGGAGGGGCTAGCAGCCTCCCCCTGGGGGGCGAGTGTACGCCACACCTCTACATAGCCTGCCCCCCGCCAGCCCCCGCTCATGTTTAAATACCCCGCCCATAATCCACAGGAAGGGGAAAAGCATGGGAAACGCACATTCCCAACTGCCGGGTCCTGCTCCCCGAGGTCCGGGGCCTCCTTGGTTTGCCTCGAGCCCCATACGCGCGCTGCCCGCCCCGTCCATGGCTCACCCCCGGGGAGCCCGGCGCCTCTCTCGGGCACAGCTGCGGTCCTGGCCCCTTCTCACCCAGATACACGACACACACGGAAGGGCCTGCTCAACACGAAACACCTGATGGCTTGATCGCCTTGCTTGGGAAAATCTGTGCACAGCGTCACACAGGGGACCTGTAAGGGAACCCCGGACTCTCCCTGAAGCCTCTTGCTGGCCTCCCAGCCCTGCTCTCAGCCTGCCGATGAGAGGCCTTCTGTTTGCTCTCGGCTGCGCCGTCTGAGCCGGAGGGAGAGGTGCTGTCTGCGGAATAAAAACAAACTGGGTCGTGCAGCTTCCAGCAGCCCCGTGGCTCCAGCTTTCGTTTATCTTGGGCCTGACACGTTCCAAAGGAACGCGGTCCTCCCTTGGCCAAGGAGGGACCAGCCGGGCGGAGCCGGCGCGAGAGCGCGAGTCTTGCTGGGCCCCGCACAGGATGCCTGGTGCTCGGCTGGGGCCCGGCGGACCCGCCGTCCCGGCAGCCTGGCCTCCCACCGCCACCAGAGCCTCCGAGTGCCCACGACCAAGAGATAACCGGCCCCTCAGACCTCCAGCTGGGCAGCCGGGCTCTGAAAACTCAAAACAGGCCTGGGAGCTGCCATGTGCTTTTAATTTCCCTGTTACGGTAAAAGCAGGCAAAAAAGACATCCAAAGAGTGGATCCAACAAGGCACTAAAAGAAAGCTCCCCAAACAATTTGCAATGGCATTTCCTGGCGTTAATTTTAATTGGATAGTTTAATGTTTGATGATCACAGCCCTTTCACAGCTGTGGAGCATAAGCAACCCAGGAAGTCGCCAGCACTGGGTAATGAGCTAATAAATCTTTCATCCCCAAAGCGGCAGATCTGAGTGCAAGCAGGGGGGGACCTTACCCATACCGGGTTTGCCATGATATCCTGGTCTATGGCCCAGGCTGGAGTCTCCAGCCACATCCGTGAGGACAACTTGACCCTGGTAACCTCCACGGAGAGCGCAGACCACGGAGGCTCCCCGGTGGTTATGGGCTGAATGTTTGCGCCCCACCCAAATCCTGTTGAAACTCGACCCCTCAGGGTGATGATATGAGGAGGTGGGGGCCTTGGAAGGTGAAGAGGGGCTGGTGAGGTCATGGTGGAGCCTCCATGAATGCTATTAGTGCCCTTGTAAGAGTCACCAGCGTGCTTTCTCCCCCTCTCTGCTCCCCGCCTCTCTTGCGCGGACTCCAGGAGGGGGCTCTTGCCAGAACCTGATTGCACACTCTCAGCTTCCAACTCGGGGCAACATAAATTTCAGTTGTTTATAGGCCACCCCGTGGGTGGTACTTTGTTCTAGCCGCCCACACAGACTAAGGCACCAGGCAGGGAGGGCTCCCAAAACGTAGGGCAGGCACTGGCCACCAGGGGAGGGAGGGGGTGACAAGGGAAAGCCTTGAGGTGTCTATTTGTTACTTAACAAAGGAGGAAGGGAGACCAGAGGAACTTTCTGGAAAATGACTCCTTGAACAACCCCAAACTAATGGAACTTGCATTCCTGGATGTCTGTGCGCAGACGTGTATGTTCGTGGTCACGTGGTACTCGGGTGCTGTGCATTTAGGAATTAACCTTGCCCAAGGAGAGATCTGGCCTTTGCCTTCACCTCCCGGGAGGTGACCTCCAAACCCTTGGAATGTCCTGCCTGATAAGAGTGTCTGTTTATCTGGAGGCCCTGGGCCACAGCAGATAAGCTGACACTGTGATTTATGGTGGGCGCCTCCTTTGGGCCATGCGTGATCAGCTCAGCCTCCAGAGAGACGACCGACTGAGGTCAGCCATGAGCAACCAACCAGGTCTGCCTTTCCCACATCCTATAAAAGCACTGGGCACCAAGGCTCAGGTGAGCTTTCCTGGTCAGCAAACTTTGGTGTGTTATTCCCGTGGCTGCCAGGAAAAGTTCCCAACTCCACCGGGAGAGAACATCTGGGCACTTCGTGCCTGGAACGCTCCTGGACTCTGCCCCACATACCTCCTCCCTTGTCTGGTTTTAATCTGTGTCCTTTCCCTGTAATAAACCACGACCATGAGTGTAATCACTTTCGGTGTGTTCTGTGGTCCCTCTGGGCAACTGTCAAATCCAAGCGTCTCCAGGATCGTGGAAGACTTGCGCCTCCAGCGGGGGAAGGCAGCCCCACAACTCATAAACAAGCAACATTTGCGAAACCGGTAAATTGAGCTTCATCAAAAAGGGATGATCGTGCTTCTCAACTCCTCCCGCTGCCCTCATATTAAGCAAACAGCAGTAGGATGGATAGGGGGCGCCTGGGTGGCTCAGTCAATTAAGCATCCAACTCTCTTGGTTTGGGCTCAGGTCATGATCTCAGGGTGGTGAGATCAAGCCCCTTGTCGGGCACTGTGCTCAGCGGGGAGTCTGCTGGAGATTCTCTCTCTCTCTCTCCCTCTGCCCCTCCCCCCGCTTGCTCTCTCTCAAATAAATAAAATCTTTTTTTAAAAAAAGAAGTAGGGTAGTCATTGTCCACCAATTAAATGGGAGAGAAGACAACTTCTGCAGAAGGATGCCCACCACGTGGGGGGGTTTGGAGTAGCACCACCGTTTCCAAACTGTGTGCCACACGGGGACCGTTAGGCGGGCGCTGAGGAGGAAATCACAAGAGTTTGACATAACATGAGAAATACTTCTGCAATAGTTGAAAAATCAGGATTCGGGACTGTACACAGAAGATAAGTCTGAGTTGCCTTACAGGGCAACAAGGTATTGGTTAAAGTAAAGGATGTGAGTCTTAGGAAGGGACAGGTGAAACTGCAGAAGGGTCCTATCGGCTACCTCTCCAAGCACAGATTGTGGCCCCAGTGAAGCCCATCATCTTTGTTCAGGGCTTTGTCCAGACTCCGTGCTTGGTTTGCAGGTGCAAGGTCGAGAGGCCAAGCATTCTCTTGTGCTGGGGGGTTGGTATCCCACCTCTCTTGGGCACCCCCCCCCAGAGGGCTCTCGGCTAACCCGAAAGTCCTCGCCCTCAGCTCGCTAGTTAGTACCCCATGGGACACTCTTGACCTATGGGGTCAGGAGCTAGCAGAGTATTTCCCACTTTGTAGGGTGGGACAGTTCCAAAACACATTCCAGAGAATGCTCAGAAAGTCTGCAGGATAGGGCAACTAACTAGCTGTCCTTCACAGTGGCCAGCTCAATATGCGTCTTTGTGCAGACTCCCCAACCTCCTGGGTACTCCCCTGACCCCCACTCTGCTCCCAGCAGTGCTAAGACAGTGTGTGCTTCAGTTTGCTTCTCCTCCTTGAATGCAAGGCTCTGGGTACACAGTGAACCAATGCGCAAGGAACACAAGAGCCTCCGGGGCAGGAGGGCTGAGAACTCCGATGCCTGTACCCAGAGCTCCAAGTGCAGGAAACATGGGGGTAAACTAAGAGATGCCAAGACAGAATGATTCATGGGCAATCACTCAGATGACCAAATACATATTTCTCAGCTACATTTGATCTTCGCGCACAGTTCCTGAAAACGCTTCAGAGCCAGAAAAGGGAAATTGGTGATTTGTTATTAATGAAGGCGACTGTTGGACCCCACCCAAGGGTGGCGCTGGTTGAAGGAGGACCAACCATGTGATTCAAGGGTTGGAATGATCGGTGCCCCCCACCTCCGGGGAGGGGAGGGGGGAGAGGGGCTGGAGGTTGAATCAGCCAATAGCCAATGCCTTAGCCAATCATGAAGCCTCCATCAAAACCCAAGAGGACAGGGGCACCTGGGTGGCTCAGTCGTTAAGCCATGATCATGGCTTAACCTTCGGCTCAGGTCATGATCCCAGGGTCCTGGGATCGAGCCCCGCATCGGGCTCCCTGCTCGGCGGGAAGCCTGCTTCTCCCTCTCCCACTCCTCCTGCTTGTGTTCCCTCTCTCGCTGTCTCTCTCTCCCTATCATATAAATAAATAAAATCTTAAAAAAAAAAAACAAGAGGATGGCTTTTGGCCCTTTTTCTTTGGAGAGCTTTCTTGCTTGGGGAACTGGAAGGCTTCCAGGTGCCACCAAGCCAGGCCCAGGGCCCCACGATCTCCTGTGTTCAGGACCTCATCCTATGTGTTCCTTCATCTGGCTATTGATTCATATCCTTTATCATATCCTTTAATAGACGGGTAAGCCTAAGTGTTTCCCTGAGTTCCACATGCCGTTCTAGTGAATTAATCTAACATAAGATCATTGGAACCTCCAGTCTGTACCGGTTGGTTAGGAACACAGGTAACAGCCTGGGGCTTGCTCCTGGGACCTGAAGTGAGGGGTAGGGGCAGTCACGTAGGACCGAGCCCTTAGCCCACGGACTTTGATGCTATCCCCGGGTGGACAGGGCCAAAACGGAGCTGAATTCTGGGACACCCTGCTGGTGTCTGAGAATGGCTTGGTGTTGCGGAGGGACCCCCGCATTGGAATTGGGTCTGGGGACGTAAAAGAGTTGGTGTCAAGGGCGCCTGGGTGGCTCAGTCAGTTACGCATCTGCCTTGGGCTCAGTCATGATCCCAGGGTCCTGGGATGGAGCCCCACATCGGGCTCTTTGCTCAGCTGGGAGCCTGCTTCTCCCTCTGCCTCTGCCTGCCTCTCCCCCTGCTTGTGCACGCTCTCTCTCTAATAAATAAATTTTAAAAGTAAATAAATAAATAAATATCTAAAAAAAAAAAAAGAGCTGGTGTCCGTGAAGATGCTTTCCTAGTATGGCAGGTATGAAACATATTGAGGGCCCCAGTATGGAGTGCACAGAGGGAGGGGGCTGGGCTGGTGGTGCACAAGGCACTGGGCCAACCTGGGAGAGTTAGTTCTTATAAAGCACCATGAGCTGTAACAACAGGACCCCTAGAGCGCAACTCCGAAGTAGAGTGTGCCTGTGTCCCCTGGAGCTGGGACCTTGGCAGAGACAAGAAGATCTCAAGACCAAACCAGGATGGTAGAGTGATTATGCGTTAGGGACAATAGCTGACCAAGGAGGTGTAATTAAAGGTCACCTTGCATATGGCCTTGGAACCAAGCACGGGGCCCCCCCGTGGCCTGCACGGGGAGTGAACAGCAAGGATGTCACAAGGGTGGACAAGTAGGGCCAGTCTCCAACAGCAACACCACGTGGCAGCAAGTGGCAACAGTCCCGCACTGACCACCTCATGTCCAGGGTCAACATTGACCCCGGACTGGTTGCCTTTGGATTAAATAAATCCCAGGTGTTCCGATCCTGGATCAGAGGAGGGGATAATTCAACATGGACAAGCTGTTAGAGGGATCAAGAAGAAAGCCAAAAAGTGATGTCACCGTATTTGTACTTCAAGAGACAGAGAAGGAGGCACACCAAAATCTGGGCAGCAGCTGTGTGGGCAGCCGGCCTTAACAACAATTTCTCTCCTCTCCTACTTGGCCACAGGGTCCGCTCTTACCTGCCTTACTCTGAGTCCAGGCCTGGAGGTCAGCCAGGACGCCTTGGGCCACAAAACAGAAACCCCCAACTCAAATTCGCTTCAACAATAATGATTCATTATCTCACAAAATGGAGCCCCAACCCAGCCTGTGCTTGCCCCCTCTCTTCCCCGCTCCTGGGCAGGTGGAGAAAGGCCACGACACCCTCAGAAAGATGCAAGGCGTGCAGGAGGAAGGGGCCATCTTCTTCCCTGGAGGCTCCTTCTTGAGAGAGAGGAGACCTTTCTTCCCAGAAACCACGACCACCCCCACCGACTCCCCTCCTGTCTTGTTGCCCCAAAACCAGACACAGGGAGGGACACTGGGCAACAGGCCCAGGCCTGAGTCAGGGGACCTGGGGGTGTTCTGGGGTCAGGGAAAATCACCTCCACTTTATTCATGTTGGAGCAGGGCACGGGGGTGATATACTGAGCAAATGTAAGGTTCTGTTAGCAAAGGAGAAGGAAGAAACGTGCAGGCAGACAACCAGCAGGGCCCCTGTCCCCTGGAAGACATGAGACAAGAGCACTGTGTTGGGTGTCCCAGAGTTGCTGGTACTAAGTACCACAGACTGGTGGCTGAAAACAAGAGAAATTTATTCTCTCATGGTTCTGGAGGCCGGAAGTCCAAATCACAGTGTTAGCTGGGCCCTGCTGCCCCTGGAGACTCTAGAGGAGGATCCTTCCTTGCCTCTTCCAGCTTCTGGTGTTGGCTGGCCATCCTTGGTGTCCCTTAGCTTGTAGATGAATCAGTCTGGTCTCTGCCTCTGTCTTTGCTGACCTTCTCCCCGGCGTGTCTGTATCCCTGATCCAGAGGTTCTCCCTCTTAGCAGGACACCAGGCATACTGGATTTGGGATCCCCCCTAATCTAGTTTGACCTCATCTTGACTTGATTACACGTGCAAAGACCCTATTTCCAAATAAAGTCACATTGGCAGGTTCTAGATGGACATGAGTTTTGGGAGGATCACTATTCAACCCGCTACAAACCCCCAAGTGAAAGAAGAGATCCTATGAATCCCATGCCAGAGCAGGCCTGGTTTCTAGTCAGGGCTCTTTTGTGGAAACTAAATAGTGGGCATTGTTCTTCCTTCTCCTGTGGGGGCGCGTCCTAGGAACATAGCATGTGGGTCCATTCCTCCATGCCCGCCCCCACCCACATGGAAGGAGGAGATGGCAGGGCCCATCTTCCTCTCTCCCTGTGTCTGGATTTGCCATGCACTGTCTACCACTTAAACCTAATTCTGTGCACAAGGATGGCAGCTGTGCATCCTGTCGGCTCGGTGTCACGTGGGCTTTGTTTCACGTTCCCCTTGATCCCAATGCTGAGCCTTCATGTTCTGTCAGGCTGCAGTGAAAGTGAGCACCTCACTACTTGAAGTTAGAAGAAGCAGCCGAAGCCCTCTTGAGGCAAAACTGTAAGGCAGGCACAATCCAGCTAGAAAGTTCTAGGTTGTTCCATTCCGTATGTTTTCCCATCTCAGCCCAGGTTCCAGCATCTATTAGCAAGTTACTTAGCTTCACATCCTCTGTCTCTTTCTCTCTAAAGGGAGGGGTGTGTACAGCAGGAAAGAATGAGGTAAGTGGCCTGCCACCAAACCTGATGCACAGAGCATGCTCGGTCCTGGAAATTGTGAGCTATTAACGCTGTTGCATGGAGTGAGAACGAACATGGCGGCCAGAACGCACAAGGGTTTGACATGGCTGGCTTAACGCATGGCCTGTCTCAGGGAGAGCTATATTCTAAATGAATAAAGACTTCAACTGGTGCCATTTCCAGTTGCCACGGGGCCTCAAGTAGAGGCAGCAGCCCTCTGGTCGGGAACAGGAAACTGAGGGGCTATGCCCCAACAAAGCCCTTCCAGGAGGGAACCATCAGACTAGGCTCCAGGGACCAGGTGGCATCTGCCCATTCCAGCTCAGCCTGGAGAACTCAGGACTCAACAGCATCTCTCACTCAAAGCCCCACCTCTGATGGGGTGAGGCTGCTGGTATAATTCTGCCTTGGCCAGGAAGGCCCAGAAACTGAGGAGACAGCCCATGGCCAACTTCAACAGCTCCGGCAGGGAGATATAGGATCCCCTCACCCCACCTCATGGCCTAAATGCTCTTCCCACTGTGGCTGGTAAGTTAGGTGCCAGACACTTTGAAGCTGGTGTAGGGGGTGGCAGTCCAGGCCTGGAACCACCCAAGGCAGTTGGGAGGAAAAAGAGCCAAGGTGAGCAAGAGGGCCAGGGAGGGACTCTGAGCAAAGATCTGGCCAGAGAAATAAGCATATCATTATCATCATCTTCATCACCACCACCATTATCACCATCATCAACACCATCATATCATCACCATCATCATCATCATCACCACTATCATCACCACCATCATATCACCATCATCATCACCACC